>NC_074692.1:44097902-44220402 GCF_029448725.1 Salvelinus fontinalis
ACTTGATTCAGTGTATCATGCAGCCCTCAGGTTCATTACTGTCACGCCCTGACCTTAGAGAGACGTTTTATTTCTCTATTTGGTTAGGTCAGGGTGTGATGTGGGGTGGGCATTCTATGTTTTGTGTTTCTATGTTTTGGCCGGGTATGGTTCTCAATCAGGGACAGCTGTCTACCGTTGTCTCTGATTGGGAATCATACTTAGGCAGCCTGTTTTGTCACCTTATGTTGTGGGATGTTGTTATTTGTTAGCTCTGAAAAGCCTTCCGAACGTGACGTACGTGATTCTTTTGTTGTTTTGTTTGGGTTTCCTGAGTAAATAATGTATCATGAACACGTACCCCGCTGCACCTTGGTCTACTTCATACGACGAGCGTTACAATTACAAATCAAAAACGTCTAACACATCATTGTGATCTCTACAGCGCTGTTGGCTGGTCGTCATTGACCTTGCGTCGGCTTAAACACTGGTATACACTGATTTATAAGGACATACTGGGTAAAATGCCATTTTATCTCTGTTCTTTTTTAGTCAGGTCGGTAAATAAATATAAATTACGGTCCCATTCTGATTTGCTTCTAACAGTACCAAGAATTAGAACAGGTCATGGTAGAAATAGATTTAGTTACTCAGCTCCGTGGTCCTGGAATTCTCTCCTGAACATTTTAACATGTGACGATCTAATTTCGTTGGTGGAGTTTAAACACTTGATCGATGTAAATATCATAGAAGAGTGTCATTGTTTTTAGGACAGCTGTTTTTAGTCAAGACTTTTGTGTTTTTAATGTAAAATGTTTTTGTTGTACTGTATGTGTGTTTATAGTTTTGTTTAATGTTGTGTTAGTGTATGTAAGTTGTTTTGTCTGAAACACTGTTCCCTCTGCTGCTATTGGACCAGGTCTCTCTTGGAAAAGAGATGTTATCTCAATGAGAAAAACCTTTATAAATAAAGGTTAAATAAAAATTACAAAAAATAGTTTGGAAGCCCTGCACATCCGACGAGCGTCAGAGCCGGTGTACTACGATTTAATCTTAGTTCTGTATTGACGCTTTACCTGTTTGATTGTTCGTCTGAGGGAATAGCAGGATTTCTTATAAGCGTCCGGATTAGTGTCCACCTCCTTGAAAGCGGCAGCTCTACCCTTTAGCTCAGTGCAGATGTTGCCTGTAATCCATTGCTTCTGTGGGGAGGACGTCGTCATTGATGCACTTACTGATGAAGCCGGTGACTGAGGTGGTGTACTCCGAAAATGCCATTGGATGAATCCCGGAACATATTTCAGTCTGTGCCAGCAAAACAGTCCTGTAGCGTTGCATCCGCGTCATCTGACCACTTCCGTATTGAGCAAGTCACTGGTACTGCCTGATGTAATTTTTGCTTATAAGCAGGAATCAGGAGGATAGAATTATGGTCAGATTTGCCAAATGTAGGGCGAGGGAGAGCTTTGTATGCATCTCTGTGTGTGGAGTAAAGGTGGTCTAGAGTTTTCCCACTGGTTGCACATGCTGGTAGAAATGAGGATAAATGGATTTAAGTTTGCCTGCATTAAAGTCCCCGGCCACTTGGAGCACCACTTCTGGATGATCATTTTCTTGTTTGCTTATGGCCTTATACAGCTCATTGAGTGCGGTCTTAGTGCCAGCATTGGTATATGGTGGTAAATAGACAGCTACGAGAAATATAGATGAAAACTCTCTTGGTAAATAGTGTGGTCTACAGCTTATCATGAGGTACTCTACTTCAGGCGAGCAATACCAAGAGACTTCCTTAATATTTGACATTGCGCACCAGCTGTTATTGACAAATAGACACACACCACCACCCCTCGTCTTACCGGACATAGGTGTTCTGTCCTGCCGACGCACGGAAAATCCAGCCAACTGTATAGTATCCGTGTTGTTGTTCAGCCATGACTCGGTGAACATAAGATATTACAGTTTTTAATGTCCCGTTGGTAGGTTAGTCTCAAATGGCGCTCATCCAGTTTATTCTCCAGTGATTGCACGTTGGCCAATAGAACGGATGGTAGAGGCTGGTTACTCACTCACTGACGAATTCTCACAAGGCACCCCGATCTGCGCCCCCTGTACCTCCATTTTTTCTTCATGTGAATGGGCCTGGTCTCGGAGAAACAGTACAGTCGTGGCCAAAGGTTTTGAGAATGACACAAATATTAATTTTTCACAAAGTCTGCAGCCTCAGTTTGTGTGATGGTAATTTCCATATAATCCAGAATGTTATGAAGAGTGATCAGATGAATTGCAATTAATTGCAAAGTCCCTCTTTGCCATGCAAATTAACTGAATCCCCCCAAAAACATTTCCACTGCATTTCAGCCCTGCCACAAAAGGACCAGCTGACATCATGTCAGTGAGTCTCTCGTTAACACAGGTGTGAGTGTTGACGAGGACAAGGCTGGAGATCACTCTGTCATGCTGATTGAGTTCGAATAACAGACTGGAAGCTTCAAAAGGAGGGTGGAATCATTGTTCTTCCTCTGTCAACCACGTTTACCTGCAAGGAAACACGTGCCGTCATCATTGCTTTGCACAAAAAGGCCTTCACAGGCAAGGATATTGCTGCCACTAAGATTGCACATAAATCAAACATTTATCAGATCATCAAGAACTTCAAGGAGAGCGGTTCAATTGTTGTGAAGAAGGCTTCAGGGCGCCCAAGAAAGTCCAGCAAGCGCCAGGACCGTCTCTTAAAGTTGATTCAGCTGGGGGATCAGGGCACCACCAGTACAGAGCTTGCTCAGGAATGGCAGCATGCAGGTGCGAGTGCATCTGCACGCACAGTGAGGCGAAGACCTTTGGAGGATGGCCTGGTGTCAAGAAGGGCAGCAAAGAAGACACTTCTCTCCAGGAAAAACATCAGGGACAGACGGATATGCTGCAAAAGGTACAGGGACTGGACTGCTGAGGACTGGGGTAAAGTAATTTTCTCTGATGAATCCCCTTTCCGATTGTTTGGGGCATCCGGAAAAAAGCTTGTCCGGAGAAGACAAGGTGAGCGCTACCATCAGTCCTGTGTCATGCCAACAGTAAAGCATCCTGAGACCATTCATGTGTGGGGTTGCTTCTCAGCCAAGGGAGTGGGCTCACTCACAATTTTGCCTAAGAACACAGCCATGAATAAAGAATGGTACCAAACACATCCTCCGAGACCAACTTCTCTCAACCACCCAGGAACAGTTTGATGACAAACAATGCCTTTTCCAGCATGATGGAGCACCTTGCCATAAGGCAAAAGTGATAACTACGTGGCTCGGGGAACAAAACATCGATATTTTGGGTCCATGGCCAGGAAACTCCCCAGACCTTAATCCCATTGAGAACTTGTGGTCAATCCTCAACAGGCGGGTGGACAAACAAAAACCCACAAATTCTGACAAACTCCAAGCATCGATTATGCAAGAATGGGCTGCCATCGGTGTAAAGGTTGTCAATGTAGTTCTCCTCCTCAGACGAGGAGGAGCATGGATCGGACCAAGATGCGGAGTAGGAGGTATTCATGATTTAATGGCAAACCAACAAAACACTACAAATTAACAAAACAACAAACGTGACTAACCTGCAACAGTCCTGTGTGGCCCAAACGCTGACACAAGAACAAACACCCACAAAACACCAGTGAAACCCTGGCTGCCTTAGTATGACTCTCAATCAGAGACAAACGATACACACCTGTCTCTAATTGAGAATCATACCAGGCCGAACACAAAACCCCACATAGAAATAGAAAACATAGACTAACCCACCCAACTCACGCCCTGACCAACTAAAACAAATACATAACAAAGGAAAACAGGTCAGGAACGTGACAGAACCCCCCCCCTTAAGGTGCGAACTCCGGGCGCACCAGCACAAAGTCTAGGGGAGGGTCTGGGTGGGCGTCTGTCCACGGTGGTGGCTCTGGCGCTGGGCGAGGTCCCCACCCCACCATAGTCACTCCCCGCTTCCGTATCCCCCGCCCAATGACCACCCTCCAACTAAACCCACCTAAATGAAGGGGCAGCATCGGGATAAGGGGCAGCACCGGGATAAGGGGCAGCAGCTCCGGGATAAGGGGCAGCAGCTCCGGGATAAGGGGTAGCAGCTCCGGGATAAGGGGCGGCAGCTCCGGACTGAGTGGCAGCTCCGGACTGAGTGGCAGCTCCGGACTGAGTGGCAGCTCCGGACTGAGTGGCAGCTCCGGACTGAGTGGCAGCTCCGGACTGAGTGGCAGCTCATGACTGTAGGGCAGCTCATGACTGGAGGGCAGCTCATGACTGGAGGGCAGCTCATGACTGGAGGGCAGCTCATGACTGGAGGGCAGCTCATGACTGGCGGGCGTCTCTGGCAGCTCCTGACTGGCGGGCGTCTCTGGCAGCTCCTGACTGGCGGGCGTCTCGGGCAGCTCCTGACTGGCGGGCGTCTCTAGCAGCTCCTGACTGGCGGGCGTCTCTGGCAGCTCCTGACTGGCGGACGTCTCTGGCACCTCCTGACTGACGGACGGCTCTAATGGCTCGTGGCAGACGGATGACTCAGATGGCGCTGGGCAGACGGATGGCTCAGACGGCGCTGGGCAGACGGATGGCTCAGACGGCGCTGGGCAGACGGATGGCTCAGATGGCGCTGGGCAGACGGATGGCTCAGATGGCGCTGGGCAGACGGATGGCTCAGATGGCGCTGGGCAGACGGATGGCTCAGGCACCGCTGGGCAGACAGCAGACTCTGGCCGGCTGAGACGCACTATAGGCCTGATGCGTGGTGCCGGAACTGGAGGTACCGGGCTGAGGGCACGCACCTCAGGGCGAGTGCGGGGAGGAGGAACAGGGCTCTGGTGATGCACTGGAAGCCTGGTGCGTGGTGTAGGCACTGGTGGTACTGGGCTGCGGCGGGAAGGTGGCGCCGGATATACCGGACCGTGAAGGAGGACACGCGCTCTTGAGCACCGAGCCTCTCCAACCTTACCAGGTTGAATGGTCCCCGTAGCCCTGCCAGTGCGGCGAGGTGGAATAGCCCGCACTGGGCTATGCAGGCGAACCGGGGACACCACCTGTAAGGCTGGTGCCATGTACGCCGGCCCGAGGAGACGTACTGGAGGCCAGATACGTTGGGCCGGCTTCATGACATCCGGCTCGATGCCCAACCTAGCCCTCCCAGTGCGGCAAGGTGGAATAGCCCGCACTGGGCTAAGCACGCGTACTGGGGACACCGTGCGCTTTACCGCATAACCCGGTGTCTGACCAGTACGACGCCCTCTCACTCCACGATAAGCCCGGGGAGTTGACTCAGGTATCCAACCCGGCTTCGCCACACTCCCCTTTAGCCCCCCCCAAGAAATTTTTGGGTGAGCCCCTCGGGTTTCCAGCCACTCTGCCTTGCAAGCGCCTCATAATGCCGCTTCTCCGCTTTCGCTGCCTCCAGCTCCGCTTTGGGGCGGCGACACTCCACTGGCTGTGCCCAGGGTCCTTTACCGTCTAGGATCTCCTCCCAAGTCCATTCCTCTTCTCTCCATTGCTTTGGTTCTTGCCGTCCTTCTCCAATCCGCTTGGTCCTGGTTTGGTGGGTGTTTCTGTAAAGGTTGTCAATGTCGTTCTCCTCCTCAGATGAGGAGGAGCATGGATCGGACCAAGATGCGGAGTAGGAGGTATTCATGATTTAATGGCAAACCAACAAAACACTACAAATTAACAAAACAACAAACGTGACTAACCTGCAACAGTCCTGTGTGGCCCAAACGCTGATACAAGAACAAACACCCACAAAACACCAGTGAAACCCTGGCTGCCTTAGTATGACTCTCAATCAGAGACAAACGATACACACCTGTCTCTAATTGAGAATCATACCAGGCCGAACACAAAACCCCACATAGAAATAGAAAACATAGACTAACCCACCCAACTCACGCCCTGACCAACTAAAACAAATACATAACAAAGGAAAACAGGTCAGGAACGTGACAATCGGTCAGGATGTGGCCCAGAAGTTAATTGACAGCATGCCAGAGCGGACTGCAGAGGTCTTGAAAAAGAAGGGTCAACACTGCAAATATTGACTCTTTGCATAAACTTCATGTAATTGTCAATAAAAGCCTTTGACACTTATGAAATGCTTGTAATTATACTTCAGTATTCCATAGTATCATCTGACAAAAATATCTAAAGACACTGAAGCAGCAAACTTTGTGAAAATTCACATTTGTGTCATTCTCAAAACTTTTGACCACGACTGTATATTCTTTGCGTCGGACTCATTAAAGAAAAATCTTTGTCAAGTTCGAGGTGAGTAATCGCTGTTCTGATATCCAGAAGCTATTTTCGGTCATAAGAGACGGTAGCATCAACATTATGTACAAAATAAGTTACAAACAATGTGAAAAAACACACAATATAGCACAGTTGGTTAGGAGCCAGTAAAACGGCAGCCAGTCCCTCCGGTGCCATTTTTCACTCTCAACACATTCACTCGCAACAAACACAACATGTTGCTCTGCGTGTGCTCACTGCTCATTGATTGTCTGCATTGTAATTGTTTTTAATAACCTGCCCAGGGACTGCGGTTGAAAATTAGCCGGCACTTTTACTGAAACGTTGATTAATGTGCACTGTCCCTGTAAAAATAAAAATAAACTCAAACTCAAACTCAAACACACACACACACACACACACACACACACACACACACACACACACACACACACACACACACACACACACACACACACACACACACACACACACACACACACACACACCACACACATATAACCACTGGATAGGCCTTTGGTGTTTGCTGGGTTTGATTTGATTATAAGAATGTTGACATGTGCCGAAGGGGGGAAAGGTGTGTTTGTGGTGACCTCCTGTCACTCAGAGGGGGTTTCCTCACCTGGCCCCTGACCCCTGTGATGTCACCACGACGTATCATTCAAAAACACACACAACAGGGATGAAATTGAGGAAGGCAGGGTGCAGAATGTAGGTTTTTTCCAAACAGGCACAGTAGGGAACATTCTATCTACTCTCCCCTGAGCAATAAAACTTCCCCACACGCACACACACAGATCCCCCCCCCCACACCCGAGCAATAAGAGCTTGGGTATGAAGTCTCTGGATCTATGCTGACCCCAACTGACCAAAACCCATTACTCACCATGAAATGACCTCACTAGATGACCAAGCTGCAAAGTCAAAACTGTCTGAAAACATTTTATGAAAACTGAGATGCAGTGCTTTGGAGCCCTGATATGATAGGATATTATACGATTGACATGATGGGAATATGATTTGATATGGATAGAGATGATATTGCAACAGTGATAGTGTACAACACAGGAATGATATGTTTATAGAATGTCCAAATTGTCCTAATGATGATGTTATATAAAAGTCTAGAGCAGATTAGAGTGGAATAGAATGTTCTGAAGAGTTTACATTGTTTAATTATTAAAGGTGTGATTATATTTGGGGTTTCGCTTAAGTACGCATATCACGTTTCTTTTTATTATTATATATTGACATGTTCAGTTGGTATCCTTGATGCCGTTTGTAAATAAAACAAGACGCTTGCTGTCAGAAATAATGGGTTTCCTCCTTTGAAAAACGACTTTCGAGTCAGCTTGTATGGCCAAAGAGTGGCTTGAGCTATTCTTCTAGAAAACGAATAATTTTCTCACTGATGAACACTCAGAACAATGAACCGCGGGCAGTTCAGCACAAGTGCCGCTGACAGGTCTAGCGGTTACTACCAAACTGCGGGAGAGAATGCGGGAAAGAAAATGCGTCTCCAAGGCAACTGAATTAGGAAGTATTTCAGCGGGTGAAATGAATGGTAGACTAAATAGGCCTATAAATGTAATCAGTAACTGATGCAGCTACTGGGGAGGAGGAGGAGGAGGAGGAGGAGGAGGAGGAGGAGGAGGAGGAGGAGGAGGAGGAGGATAGCGGTGACGATGATAAAGACAAAAGTGATGATGATGATGATGATGATGATGATAATAAAACATAAATTTAGATAAAATACATGCCTGCTGAAAACATCAATTCTCTCTCTGTAATGACATTAAAAAGCATATGTTGTTTCTCCTGTCACTGAGCGCACCTGTAACATCAAGGCCAGACTGAGGCTGAGGATCAGGGTGTGAGGAAAAGAGGCATATGGGAGTGGGATGCGGTTCATAAGGAATTGCCCGCGAGCAACGGAGGGCTTTCTGGGTTGATCTCATTCTGATGGCCAATCAGGACCACTTTATCTTCGTGTAATTTTACAACAAAGATGGCAAGAACAAAAATGGTATCCTATAGTCTAGTAGGCCTAGGCAATGATAAACTAATTGCAATAGCATATTAATAATAACCTCATAATAATAACCTCATAATAACATGCCTAATTGATTCGTCAACATGTTATTGCTTAGTAATAATACGACAACATAGTCTATTTTGTTTCCTATCCCAAACCATTCGATTTTCATTTTTACTAGTCGAAGTTGAAAAGCTGAAATAATATATTTTGGGATCAGGTAATTCAGGTTCACTTGGAGCAGAGTGGGATTATTTTGGGGCTACAATAAAACATACAGGAGTGTGCAAAATCGAATTATTATTGAAGAGCATTTTCGATTGTCTCTAAATATCCCCTGATTGACCTTAGTTTTGTTGTTATGTCTTTGTTTTAGTATGGTCAGGGCGTGAGTTGGGTGGGTAATCTATGTTCCTTTTTCTATGTTATTCTGTTTCTATGTGTTTGGCCTAATATGGTTCTCAATCAGAGGCAGGTGTCAGTCGTTGTCTCTGATTGGGAGCCATATTTAGGTAGCCTGTTTGTCATTGTGGTTTGTGGGTGATTGTTCCTGTGTCTGTGTTTTACCATACGGGACGTTTTCGTTCGTTCACGTTGTTGTTTTTGTTTTAGTGTTCTATTTTATTTATTAAAATATGGACACTTACCACGCTGCGCATTAGTCCTCCGAACCTTCCTACTCCTCCTCCTCCTCAGAAGAGGAAGAAGACGAGCGTTACACTGATGATCAAATCAAATGTTACTTGTCACATGCTCCGAATACAACAGGTGTAGTAGACCTTACAGTGAAATGCTTACTTACAAGCCCTTAACCAACAATACATTTTTAAGAAATAAATAAATACATTGATAAGTAAACAATAAGAAAGAAAAGTAACAAATAGTTAAAGAGCAGCAGTAAAATAACAATAGCGAGGCTATATACAGGGGGGTACCGGTACAGAGTCAATGTGCGGGGGCGAGGTTAGTTGAGGTAATTGAGGTAATATGTACATGTAGGTAGAGGTAAACTGACTATGCACAGATAATAAACAGAGAGCAGCAGCAGGGAAAAAATGTGGGGTGGGGTGGGTTCATTCCAAATAGTCTGGGTAGCCATTTGATTAGCTGTTCAGGAGTCTTATGGCTTGGTGGTAGAAGCTGTTAAGAAACCTTTTGGTCCTAGACTTAGAGGTCCGGTACTGCTTGCCGTGCGGTAGCAGAGAGAACAGTCGAGGACTAGGGTGGCTGGAGTCTTCCTCTGACACCGCCTGGTATAGAGTTCCTGGATGGCAGGAAGCTTGGCCCCAGTGATGTACTGGGCCATACGCACTACCCTCTGTAGTGGCTTGCGGTCGGAAGCCGATTAGTTGCCATACCAGGCAGTGATTCAACCAGTCAGGATGCTCTTGATGGTGCAGCTGTAGAACATTTTGAGGATCTGAGGACCCATGCCAAATCTTTCCGTCTCCTGAGGGGGGATAGGTTTTGTCGTGCCCTCTTCACAACGGTCTTAGTGTGCTTGGACCATGATAGTTTGTTGGTGATGTGTTGTTACCTACCCTTATCACCTGGGGGCAGCCCGTCAGGAAGTCCCGGATCCAGTTGCAGAGGGAGATGTTTAGTCCCAGGGTCCTTAGCTTAGTGATGAGCTTTGAGGGCACTATGGTGTTGAACGCTGAGCTGTAGTCAATGAATAGCATTCTCACATAGGTGTTCCTTTTGTCCAGGTGTGAAAGGGCAGTGTGGAGTGCAATAGAGATTTGTGGATCTGTTGGGGCGGAATGCAAATTGGAGTGGGTCTAGGGTTTCTGGGATAATGGTGTTGATGTGAGCCATGATCAGCCTTTCAAAGCACTTCATGGCTACAGATGTGAGTGCTACGGGTCAGTAGTCATTTAGGCAGGTTACCTTAGTGTTCTTGGGCACAGGGACTATGGTGGTCTGATGCAGTTAATTACAGTTTATGGTGGAGACTGACAGTTTGAAATCAAATAGACTATATTTTAAATATTGTTTTAGTCAATTAAGAACACATTCTTATTTACAATGACGGCCTACCAAAAGGCAAAAGGCCTCCTGCGGGGACGGGGGCTGGGATTAAAAATAAAATACAAATATTTGACAAAACACACATCAAGACAAGAGAGACACCACAACATTACATAAAGAAAGACATAAGACAACAACATAGCATGGCGGCAACACACACACACAAAATGGTGGCAGCACAAAACATGGTACGAAGCTTATTGGGCACACACAACAGCACAAAACATGGTACGAAGCTTATTGGGCACACACAACAGCACAAAGGCAAGAAGGTAGAGACAACAATGCATGTTTTATTTGAAATGTTTATTTAACCTTTATTTAACTTGGCAAGTCAGTTAAGAACAAATTCTTATTTACAATGAGCCAACCAAAAGGCAAAAAGGCCCCCGCAGGAATGGGGGCTGGGATCTAAAAAATAATAATATATAAATATAGGACCAAACACACATCACGACAAGAGAGACAACACAAACCCACATAAAGAGATACCTAAGACAACAACATAACAAGGCAGCAACACATGACAACACAGCAAGGTAGCAACACAACATGACAACACAGCATGGTAGCAACACAACATGACAACAAATGCTAGCAACAATACATCACGCAAAGCAGTCACAACTGTCAGTAAGAGTGTCCGTGATTGCGTCTTTAAATGAAGAGATGGAGATAAAACTATAACCGCGCCAAGACCATTAAAACGTTGGGTGCGTTCATAAATTCCCTCTGGCTATCTACTCCAATTTCAGAGCACTCTCGTCTGAGTGTAACAGAGCGCAGAATAACTGATGAAATTACGAACGCTCAACACCAGTTAAATATGGCCTGTGTCAGTAAACGTCGGCAAAAAAAAAGCGTCATTAAATTTGTTGCCACCAGGACAGTTACAGTCACCAACGCTCTAGATAACATGAAAACAGCCTAACCACCTCTGCTGGCGGGCGTAAAATTGTCAGAGTGAGGTGTTCTCTTATTTATGTCTGGAAATAGCTAGCCAGTATTAGCCAGTTAGTTTGGATGCCTGACTGCCGTTGTGAGGTCAGAACACTCAGTGTGCGTCTCTGAACGCTCCAAGAGCGAAACGCTCTGAATTTACGAACGCACCCTTTGCTGCGTTTGGCTCTGTTGCCTCTTTAGGTCACTGTGGCAGTTCATGTCGTTCTCCAGGGAAACCAGGTCACTGTGGCAAATCGTGTCAGTCTCCAGGGCAACCAGGACGCGTCTACGGAGAGGATCCTGCTAGTGACTGCGGAACACGTTTCTATCCACCAATGGCCAGCCGGGGAACAGGCTTCCCGCTCCATCAACCGCCCCTGCGCGTATTTGTAGGAGGCACAGAGAACAGGCACAGGTGCACATTCAGTCACAGAGAATTGAAGGGTAACAAGTTACGAGACAGTAAAGTTTCACCTGAATTATTTCAGTAATATGGACTTGAAGTTAAAGAGATATTCTAATTTTAAAGTTAATACCGAGGACAGTTGTGTGTTGTTGTGGTCGTCGTCGAATTCACCTGCAGCTGTTGTAGTGTGTTGTTGTCTAATACCGTCAGCAATAAAGTCATGTTAACTAATGTCTTTTCTAACTGGCAGGACAACACCATGAGGAGATTGCTGGGGGATTTCAGGACGAAGAGGAGACATTGCTCCAGCCAGAGGGTAAGGAGGTGTTATCAACATTTTAATAATAGGAACAATTATTATATTACGTTTGAGTGTCATAGTGGAATTCTTATAGAAATAAGTTAAATAAAGAATGGTTCAACCAGTTTGTTTTAAACGCATCTTTGGAAGAAAATGTCCAGGAGGAGAACAGGAAAGTAAGTCATGGATGGAAGAAAGGAAGGATGGATGGGAGAGGCACGGGGAGAGAGATATAGAAGAAAGTGTGACATCAATGGCAGTCTGAAGCTTCTCAGACAGATGGAGGGAAAGGGGGAAGACAGATGAGAGGGAAAGGGGGAAGACAGATGGAGGGAAAGGGGGAAGACAGATGGAGGGAAAGGGGGAAGACAGATGGAGTGAAAGGGGGAAGACAGATGAGAGGGAAAGGGGGAAGACAGATGGAGGGAAAGGGGGAAGACAGATGGAGTGAAAGGGGAAAGACAGATGGAGGGAAAGGGGGAAGACAGATGAGAGGGAAAGGGGGAAGACAGATGGAGGGAAAGGGGGAAGACAGATGGAGGGAAAGGGGGAAGACAGATGGAGGGAAAGGGGGAACACAGATGGAGGGAAAGGGGGAAGACAGATGGAGGGAAAGGGGGAAGACAGATGGAGGGAAAGGGGGAAGACAGATGGAGGGAAAGGGGGAAGACAGATGAGAGGGAAAGGGGGAAGACAGATGGAGGGAAAGGGGGAAGACAGATGAGAAGAGGATAGTGGCGGTGCACCGTGTTAGCGTGTGTGTATAGGTCCCGAGGCGAGGCTACATGTAGTCTCTGGGATGCAGAGAGTGGAAGGGTGATTTTCCGTGCCACGATGCCACTGAAAGTCTTTCACACTTTCTCAAGAATGCTACGGTTTGATAACCGTGAGTCAAGACCTGCAAGACGTGTGAGCGTCTCTACAACCTCTACAACCCTGGGCCTGAAGTAACAGTGGATGAGCAACTGGTTCGCTGGGCTTCCTCTCACTACCATATTTGGTAGTGAGTGGAAACTCCAAGCAGATGCTTCACATTTATACATCTGGTAAAATATCTGTCTTTGTTCTATCTGTTGCATAGCCTACTTGAACTGGGGGAGTACACACGCTCAGCCTCCGTTGCTATGGCAACAACCCAGATGCACAAAAGTTTGCAGTTGGCGAGGTGTTTTAGCATGGGGACACCCCCGGGTGTTTTAGCATGGGGACACCCCCGGGTGTTTTAGCATGGGGACACCCCCGGGTATTTTAGCATGGGGACACCCCCGGGTGTTTTAGCATGGGGACACCCCCGGGTGTTTTAGCATGGGGACACCCCCGGGAAAATACATCATCGAAGTGAGCATAAAAGGCATTTAGCCCATCTGGTAGGCTCGCGTCACTGGGCAGCTCGCAGAATGGTTTTCCTTTGTAGTCCTTAATAGTGATAAGCTGAGCTGAGTGATAAACTGAGCTTCACTGTGCATGTAGAGAACTTGATAAGGAAGCTCAAGCTGAATATAGGTTTTTATTACTGGCATAAGGCTTGTTTTTCTTTTGAGGTCAGGAAGGAGCCGGTACGATGTACATTACTGTTGGTTTTAGATTTTAGGGATGTTATATATATATGCAGGCCTCAGCCACTACCCTGAGAGCACTTGATTCAGTGTATCATGCAGCCCTCAGGTTCATTACTGTCACGCCCTGACCTTAGAGAGACGTTTTATTTCTCTATTTGGTTAGGTCAGGGTGTGATGTGGGGTGGGCATTCTATGTTTTGTGTTTCTATGTTTTGGCCGGGTATGGTTCTCAATCAGGGACAGCTGTCTACCGTTGTCTCTGATTGGGAATCATACTTAGGCAGCCTGTTTTGTCACCTTATGTTGTGGGATGTTGTTATTTGTTAGCTCTGAAAAGCCTTCCGAACGTGACGTACGTGATTCTTTTGTTGTTTTGTTTGGGTTTCCTGAGTAAATAATGTATCATGAACACGTACCCCGCTGCACCTTGGTCTACTTCATACGACGAGCGTTACAATTACAAATCAAAAACGTCTAACACATCATTGTGATCTCTACAGCGCTGTTGGCTGGTCGTCATTGACCTTGCGTCGGCTTAAACACTGGTATACACTGATTTATAAGGACATACTGGGTAAAATGCCATTTTATCTCTGTTCTTTTTTAGTCAGGTCGGTAAATAAATATAAATTACGGTCCCATTCTGATTTGCTTCTAACAGTACCAAGAATTAGAACAGGTCATGGTAGAAATAGATTTAGTTACTCAGCTCCGTGGTCCTGGAATTCTCTCCTGAACATTTTAACATGTGACGATCTAATTTCGTTGGTGGAGTTTAAACACTTGATCGATGTAAATATCATAGAAGAGTGTCATTGTTTTTAGGACAGCTGTTTTTAGTCAAGACTTTTGTGTTTTTAATGTAAAATGTTTTTGTTGTACTGTATGTGTGTTTATAGTTTTGTTTAATGTTGTGTTAGTGTATGTAAGTTGTTTTGTCTGAAACACTGTTCCCTCTGCTGCTATTGGACCAGGTCTCTCTTGGAAAAGAGATGTTATCTCAATGAGAAAAACCTTTATAAATAAAGGTTAAATAAAAATTACAAAAAATAGTTTGGAAGCCCTGCACATCCGACGAGCGTCAGAGCCGGTGTACTACGATTTAATCTTAGTTCTGTATTGACGCTTTACCTGTTTGATTGTTCGTCTGAGGGAATAGCAGGATTTCTTATAAGCGTCCGGATTAGTGTCCACCTCCTTGAAAGCGGCAGCTCTACCCTTTAGCTCAGTGCAGATGTTGCCTGTAATCCATTGCTTCTGTGGGGAGGACGTCGTCATTGATGCACTTACTGATGAAGCCGGTGACTGAGGTGGTGTACTCCGAAAATGCCATTGGATGAATCCCGGAACATATTTCAGTCTGTGCCAGCAAAACAGTCCTGTAGCGTTGCATCCGCGTCATCTGACCACTTCCGTATTGAGCAAGTCACTGGTACTGCCTGATGTAATTTTTGCTTATAAGCAGGAATCAGGAGGATAGAATTATGGTCAGATTTGCCAAATGTAGGGCGAGGGAGAGCTTTGTATGCATCTCTGTGTGTGGAGTAAAGGTGGTCTAGAGTTTTCCCACTGGTTGCACATGCTGGTAGAAATGAGGATAAATGGATTTAAGTTTGCCTGCATTAAAGTCCCCGGCCACTTGGAGCACCACTTCTGGATGATCATTTTCTTGTTTGCTTATGGCCTTATACAGCTCATTGAGTGCGGTCTTAGTGCCAGCATTGGTATATGGTGGTAAATAGACAGCTACGAGAAATATAGATGAAAACTCTCTTGGTAAATAGTGTGGTCTACAGCTTATCATGAGGTACTCTACTTCAGGCGAGCAATACCAAGAGACTTCCTTAATATTTGACATTGCGCACCAGCTGTTATTGACAAATAGACACACACCACCACCCCTCGTCTTACCGGACATAGGTGTTCTGTCCTGCCGACGCACGGAAAATCCAGCCAACTGTATAGTATCCGTGTTGTTGTTCAGCCATGACTCGGTGAACATAAGATATTACAGTTTTTAATGTCCCGTTGGTAGGTTAGTCTCAAATGGCGCTCATCCAGTTTATTCTCCAGTGATTGCACGTTGGCCAATAGAACGGATGGTAGAGGCTGGTTACTCACTCACTGACGAATTCTCACAAGGCACCCCGATCTGCGCCCCCTGTACCTCCATTTTTTCTTCATGTGAATGGGCCTGGTCTCGGAGAAACAGTACAGTCGTGGCCAAAGGTTTTGAGAATGACACAAATATTAATTTTTCACAAAGTCTGCAGCCTCAGTTTGTGTGATGGTAATTTCCATATAATCCAGAATGTTATGAAGAGTGATCAGATGAATTGCAATTAATTGCAAAGTCCCTCTTTGCCATGCAAATTAACTGAATCCCCCCAAAAACATTTCCACTGCATTTCAGCCCTGCCACAAAAGGACCAGCTGACATCATGTCAGTGAGTCTCTCGTTAACACAGGTGTGAGTGTTGACGAGGACAAGGCTGGAGATCACTCTGTCATGCTGATTGAGTTCGAATAACAGACTGGAAGCTTCAAAAGGAGGGTGGAATCATTGTTCTTCCTCTGTCAACCACGTTTACCTGCAAGGAAACACGTGCCGTCATCATTGCTTTGCACAAAAAGGCCTTCACAGGCAAGGATATTGCTGCCACTAAGATTGCACATAAATCAAACATTTATCAGATCATCAAGAACTTCAAGGAGAGCGGTTCAATTGTTGTGAAGAAGGCTTCAGGGCGCCCAAGAAAGTCCAGCAAGCGCCAGGACCGTCTCTTAAAGTTGATTCAGCTGGGGGATCAGGGCACCACCAGTACAGAGCTTGCTCAGGAATGGCAGCATGCAGGTGCGAGTGCATCTGCACGCACAGTGAGGCGAAGACCTTTGGAGGATGGCCTGGTGTCAAGAAGGGCAGCAAAGAAGACACTTCTCTCCAGGAAAAACATCAGGGACAGACGGATATGCTGCAAAAGGTACAGGGACTGGACTGCTGAGGACTGGGGTAAAGTAATTTTCTCTGATGAATCCCCTTTCCGATTGTTTGGGGCATCCGGAAAAAAGCTTGTCCGGAGAAGACAAGGTGAGCGCTACCATCAGTCCTGTGTCATGCCAACAGTAAAGCATCCTGAGACCATTCATGTGTGGGGTTGCTTCTCAGCCAAGGGAGTGGGCTCACTCACAATTTTGCCTAAGAACACAGCCATGAATAAAGAATGGTACCAAACACATCCTCCGAGACCAACTTCTCTCAACCACCCAGGAACAGTTTGATGACAAACAATGCCTTTTCCAGCATGATGGAGCACCTTGCCATAAGGCAAAAGTGATAACTACGTGGCTCGGGGAACAAAACATCGATATTTTGGGTCCATGGCCAGGAAACTCCCCAGACCTTAATCCCATTGAGAACTTGTGGTCAATCCTCAACAGGCGGGTGGACAAACAAAAACCCACAAATTCTGACAAACTCCAAGCATCGATTATGCAAGAATGGGCTGCCATCGGTGTAAAGGTTGTCAATGTAGTTCTCCTCCTCAGACGAGGAGGAGCATGGATCGGACCAAGATGCGGAGTAGGAGGTATTCATGATTTAATGGCAAACCAACAAAACACTACAAATTAACAAAACAACAAACGTGACTAACCTGCAACAGTCCTGTGTGGCCCAAACGCTGACACAAGAACAAACACCCACAAAACACCAGTGAAACCCTGGCTGCCTTAGTATGACTCTCAATCAGAGACAAACGATACACACCTGTCTCTAATTGAGAATCATACCAGGCCGAACACAAAACCCCACATAGAAATAGAAAACATAGACTAACCCACCCAACTCACGCCCTGACCAACTAAAACAAATACATAACAAAGGAAAACAGGTCAGGAACGTGACAGAACCCCCCCCCTTAAGGTGCGAACTCCGGGCGCACCAGCACAAAGTCTAGGGGAGGGTCTGGGTGGGCGTCTGTCCACGGTGGTGGCTCTGGCGCTGGGCGAGGTCCCCACCCCACCATAGTCACTCCCCGCTTCCGTATCCCCCGCCCAATGACCACCCTCCAACTAAACCCACCTAAATGAAGGGGCAGCATCGGGATAAGGGGCAGCACCGGGATAAGGGGCAGCAGCTCCGGGATAAGGGGCAGCAGCTCCGGGATAAGGGGTAGCAGCTCCGGGATAAGGGGCGGCAGCTCCGGACTGAGTGGCAGCTCCGGACTGAGTGGCAGCTCCGGACTGAGTGGCAGCTCCGGACTGAGTGGCAGCTCCGGACTGAGTGGCAGCTCCGGACTGAGTGGCAGCTCATGACTGTAGGGCAGCTCATGACTGGAGGGCAGCTCATGACTGGAGGGCAGCTCATGACTGGAGGGCAGCTCATGACTGGAGGGCAGCTCATGACTGGCGGGCAGCTCATGACTGGCGGGCGTCTCTGGCAGCTCCTGACTGGCGGGCGTCTCTGGCAGCTCCTGACTGGCGGGCGTCTCGGGCAGCTCCTGACTGGCGGGCGTCTCTAGCAGCTCCTGACTGGCGGGCGTCTCTGGCAGCTCCTGACTGGCGGACGTCTCTGGCACCTCCTGACTGACGGACGGCTCTAATGGCTCGTGGCAGACGGATGACTCAGATGGCGCTGGGCAGACGGATGGCTCAGACGGCGCTGGGCAGACGGATGGCTCAGACGGCGCTGGGCAGACGGATGGCTCAGATGGCGCTGGGCAGACGGATGGCTCAGATGGCGCTGGGCAGACGGATGGCTCAGATGGCGCTGGGCAGACGGATGGCTCAGGCACCGCTGGGCAGACAGCAGACTCTGGCCGGCTGAGACGCACTATAGGCCTGATGCGTGGTGCCGGAACTGGAGGTACCGGGCTGAGGGCACGCACCTCAGGGCGAGTGCGGGGAGGAGGAACAGGGCTCTGGTGATGCACTGGAAGCCTGGTGCGTGGTGTAGGCACTGGTGGTACTGGGCTGCGGCGGGAAGGTGGCGCCGGATATACCGGACCGTGAAGGAGGACACGCGCTCTTGAGCACCGAGCCTCTCCAACCTTACCAGGTTGAATGGTCCCCGTAGCCCTGCCAGTGCGGCGAGGTGGAATAGCCCGCACTGGGCTATGCAGGCGAACCGGGGACACCACCTGTAAGGCTGGTGCCATGTACGCCGGCCCGAGGAGACGTACTGGAGGCCAGATACGTTGGGCCGGCTTCATGACATCCGGCTCGATGCCCAACCTAGCCCTCCCAGTGCGGCAAGGTGGAATAGCCCGCACTGGGCTAAGCACGCGTACTGGGGACACCGTGCGCTTTACCGCATAACCCGGTGTCTGACCAGTACGACGCCCTCTCACTCCACGATAAGCCCGGGGAGTTGACTCAGGTATCCAACCCGGCTTCGCCACACTCCCCTTTAGCCCCCCCCAAGAAATTTTTGGGTGAGCCCCTCGGGTTTCCAGCCACTCTGCCTTGCAAGCGCCTCATAATGCCGCTTCTCCGCTTTCGCTGCCTCCAGCTCCGCTTTGGGGCGGCGACACTCCACTGGCTGTGCCCAGGGTCCTTTACCGTCTAGGATCTCCTCCCAAGTCCATTCCTCTTCTCTCCATTGCTTTGGTTCTTGCCGTCCTTCTCCAATCCGCTTGGTCCTGGTTTGGTGGGTGTTTCTGTAAAGGTTGTCAATGTCGTTCTCCTCCTCAGATGAGGAGGAGCATGGATCGGACCAAGATGCGGAGTAGGAGGTATTCATGATTTAATGGCAAACCAACAAAACACTACAAATTAACAAAACAACAAACGTGACTAACCTGCAACAGTCCTGTGTGGCCCAAACGCTGATACAAGAACAAACACCCACAAAACACCAGTGAAACCCTGGCTGCCTTAGTATGACTCTCAATCAGAGACAAACGATACACACCTGTCTCTAATTGAGAATCATACCAGGCCGAACACAAAACCCCACATAGAAATAGAAAACATAGACTAACCCACCCAACTCACGCCCTGACCAACTAAAACAAATACATAACAAAGGAAAACAGGTCAGGAACGTGACAATCGGTCAGGATGTGGCCCAGAAGTTAATTGACAGCATGCCAGAGCGGACTGCAGAGGTCTTGAAAAAGAAGGGTCAACACTGCAAATATTGACTCTTTGCATAAACTTCATGTAATTGTCAATAAAAGCCTTTGACACTTATGAAATGCTTGTAATTATACTTCAGTATTCCATAGTATCATCTGACAAAAATATCTAAAGACACTGAAGCAGCAAACTTTGTGAAAATTCACATTTGTGTCATTCTCAAAACTTTTGACCACGACTGTATATTCTTTGCGTCGGACTCATTAAAGAAAAATCTTTGTCAAGTTCGAGGTGAGTAATCGCTGTTCTGATATCCAGAAGCTATTTTCGGTCATAAGAGACGGTAGCATCAACATTATGTACAAAATAAGTTACAAACAATGTGAAAAAACACACAATATAGCACAGTTGGTTAGGAGCCAGTAAAACGGCAGCCAGTCCCTCCGGTGCCATTTTTCACTCTCAACACATTCACTCGCAACAAACACAACATGTTGCTCTGCGTGTGCTCACTGCTCATTGATTGTCTGCATTGTAATTGTTTTTAATAACCTGCCCAGGGACTGCGGTTGAAAATTAGCCGGCACTTTTACTGAAACGTTGATTAATGTGCACTGTCCCTGTAAAAATAAAAATAAACTCAAACTCAAACTCAAACACACACACACACACACACACACACACACACACACACACACACACACACACACACACACACACACACACACACACACACACACACACACACACACACACACACACACCACACACATATAACCACTGGATAGGCCTTTGGTGTTTGCTGGGTTTGATTTGATTATAAGAATGTTGACATGTGCCGAAGGGGGGAAAGGTGTGTTTGTGGTGACCTCCTGTCACTCAGAGGGGGTTTCCTCACCTGGCCCCTGACCCCTGTGATGTCACCACGACGTATCATTCAAAAACACACACAACAGGGATGAAATTGAGGAAGGCAGGGTGCAGAATGTAGGTTTTTTCCAAACAGGCACAGTAGGGAACATTCTATCTACTCTCCCCTGAGCAATAAAACTTCCCCACACGCACACACACAGATCCCCCCCCCCACACCCGAGCAATAAGAGCTTGGGTATGAAGTCTCTGGATCTATGCTGACCCCAACTGACCAAAACCCATTACTCACCATGAAATGACCTCACTAGATGACCAAGCTGCAAAGTCAAAACTGTCTGAAAACATTTTATGAAAACTGAGATGCAGTGCTTTGGAGCCCTGATATGATAGGATATTATACGATTGACATGATGGGAATATGATTTGATATGGATAGAGATGATATTGCAACAGTGATAGTGTACAACACAGGAATGATATGTTTATAGAATGTCCAAATTGTCCTAATGATGATGTTATATAAAAGTCTAGAGCAGATTAGAGTGGAATAGAATGTTCTGAAGAGTTTACATTGTTTAATTATTAAAGGTGTGATTATATTTGGGGTTTCGCTTAAGTACGCATATCACGTTTCTTTTTATTATTATATATTGACATGTTCAGTTGGTATCCTTGATGCCGTTTGTAAATAAAACAAGACGCTTGCTGTCAGAAATAATGGGTTTCCTCCTTTGAAAAACGACTTTCGAGTCAGCTTGTATGGCCAAAGAGTGGCTTGAGCTATTCTTCTAGAAAACGAATAATTTTCTCACTGATGAACACTCAGAACAATGAACCGCGGGCAGTTCAGCACAAGTGCCGCTGACAGGTCTAGCGGTTACTACCAAACTGCGGGAGAGAATGCGGGAAAGAAAATGCGTCTCCAAGGCAACTGAATTAGGAAGTATTTCAGCGGGTGAAATGAATGGTAGACTAAATAGGCCTATAAATGTAATCAGTAACTGATGCAGCTACTGGGGAGGAGGAGGAGGAGGAGGAGGAGGAGGAGGAGGAGGAGGAGGAGGAGGAGGAGGAGGAGGAGGAGGAGGAGGAGGATAGCGGTGACGATGATAAAGACAAAAGTGATGATGATGATGATGATGATGATGATAATAAAACATAAATTTAGATAAAATACATGCCTGCTGAAAACATCAATTCTCTCTCTGTAATGACATTAAAAAGCATATGTTGTTTCTCCTGTCACTGAGCGCACCTGTAACATCAAGGCCAGACTGAGGCTGAGGATCAGGGTGTGAGGAAAAGAGGCATATGGGAGTGGGATGCGGTTCATAAGGAATTGCCCGCGAGC
This sequence comes from Salvelinus fontinalis, assembly GCF_029448725.1. NCBI lineage: Eukaryota > Metazoa > Chordata > Actinopteri > Salmoniformes > Salmonidae > Salvelinus > Salvelinus fontinalis. The sequence goes on from NC_074692.1 coordinate 44,119,739, forward strand.
AACGGAGGGCTTTCTGGGTTGATCTCATTCTGATGGCCAATCAGGACCACTTTATCTTCGTGTAATTTTACAACAAAGATGGCAAGAACAAAAATGGTATCCTATAGTCTAGTAGGCCTAGGCAATGATAAACTAATTGCAATAGCATATTAATAATAACCTCATAATAATAACCTCATAATAACATGCCTAATTGATTCGTCAACATGTTATTGCTTAGTAATAATACGACAACATAGTCTATTTTGTTTCCTATCCCAAACCATTCGATTTTCATTTTTACTAGTCGAAGTTGAAAAGCTGAAATAATATATTTTGGGATCAGGTAATTCAGGTTCACTTGGAGCAGAGTGGGATTATTTTGGGGCTACAATAAAACATACAGGAGTGTGCAAAATCGAATTATTATTGAAGAGCATTTTCGATTGTCTCTAAATATCCCCTGATTGACCTTAGTTTTGTTGTTATGTCTTTGTTTTAGTATGGTCAGGGCGTTAGTTGGGTGGGTAATCTATGTTCCTTTTTCTATGTTATTCTGTTTCTATGTGTTTGGCCTAATATGGTTCTCAATCAGAGGCAGGTGTCAGTCGTTGTCTCTGATTGGGAGCCATATTTAGGTAGCCTGTTTGTCATTGTGGTTTGTGGGTGATTGTTCCTGTGTCTGTGTTTTACCATACGGGACGTTTTCGTTCGTTCACGTTGTTGTTTTTGTTTTAGTGTTCTATTTTATTTATTAAAATATGGACACTTACCACGCTGCGCATTAGTCCTCCGAACCTTCCTACTCCTCCTCCTCCTCAGAAGAGGAAGAAGACGAGCGTTACACTGATGATCAAATCAAATGTTACTTGTCACATGCTCCGAATACAACAGGTGTAGTAGACCTTACAGTGAAATGCTTACTTACAAGCCCTTAACCAACAATACATTTTTAAGAAATAAATAAATACATTGATAAGTAAACAATAAGAAAGAAAAGTAACAAATAGTTAAAGAGCAGCAGTAAAATAACAATAGCGAGGCTATATACAGGGGGGTACCGGTACAGAGTCAATGTGCGGGGGCGAGGTTAGTTGAGGTAATTGAGGTAATATGTACATGTAGGTAGAGGTAAACTGACTATGCACAGATAATAAACAGAGAGCAGCAGCAGGGAAAAAATGTGGGGTGGGGTGGGTTCATTCCAAATAGTCTGGGTAGCCATTTGATTAGCTGTTCAGGAGTCTTATGGCTTGGTGGTAGAAGCTGTTAAGAAACCTTTTGGTCCTAGACTTAGAGGTCCGGTACTGCTTGCCGTGCGGTAGCAGAGAGAACAGTCGAGGACTAGGGTGGCTGGAGTCTTCCTCTGACACCGCCTGGTATAGATGTCATGTTTTGTCTTTGATCTTCATGTCTTGTCCCTGTGCTTCCCTCTGCTGGTCTTATTAGGTTCTTTCCCTCTTTCTATTCCTCTCTCTCCTCCTCCCTTTTTCCCTCTCCCGCTCTCTCTCTCTATCGTTCCGTTCTTGCTCCCAGCTGGTTCTCATTCTCCTAACGACCTTATTTACTCTTTCACACCTGTCCCCTATTTTGCCCTCTGATTTGAGTCCCTATTTCTCCCTCTGTTTTCTGCTTCTGTCTTTGTCGGATTCTTGTTTGAGGTTAGCTGCTCTGTGTCCTTGTTCCGCCCTGTTGTGTTTTTGCATTTGTCAGAAGTTGCGTGTGAGCAGGTGTCTATGTCAGCTACGGTCTGTGCCTTCCTGAAGCGACCTGCAGTCGGTGGTCGCGTCTCCAGTCGTTCCTCTCTACTGACAAGAGGTTTTCAGTTTCCTGTTTTGGATTACCTTTGGATAATATCCAGGAACATCATTGTTTGTTTAAGATTGGAATAAAGACTCTGTTTCTATTACGTCGCTTTTGGGTCCTCCTTCATCAGCATAACAGAAGAATCCGACCAAGAATGGACCCAGCGACTATGGATTCTCTCAACACTACCGTCAAGTTCCAGGGAGCAATGCTCGGCAGACACGAGCAGGAATTGTCTGCTGCTCGTCATGCCGTTGAGACCCTGGCCGCTCAGGTCTCCGATCTCTCAGGACAGTTTCAGAGTCTTCGTCTCGTACCACAAGCTACTTCCTGGTCTTCCGAGTCTCCGGAACCCAGGGTTAATAATCCACCATGTTACTCTGGACAGCCCACTGAGTGTCGCTCCTTTCTCACCCAGTGTGATATTGTGTTCTCTCTCCAGCCCAACACATACTCTGGAGAGAGAGCTCGGATCGCTTACGTCATATCACTCCTTACTGGGCGGGCTCGGGAGTGGGGCACAGCTATTTGGGAGGCAAGGGCTGAGTGTTCTGACGTTTATCAGAACTTTAAGGAGGAGATGATACGGGTCTTTGATCGTTCAGTTTTTGGGAAGGAGGCTTCCAGGGGTCTGGCTTCCCTATGTCAAGGTGATCGATCCATAACGGATTACTCTATAGAGTTTCGTACTCTTGCTGCATCCAGTGACTGGAACGAGCCGGCGTTGCTCGCTCGTTTTCTGGAGGGACTCCACGCTGAGGTTAAGGATGAGATTCTCTCCCGGGAGGTTCCTTCCAGCGTGGACTCTTTGATTGCACTCGCTATCCGCATAGAACGACGGGTAGATCTTCGTCACCGAGCTCGTGGAAGAGAGCTCGCGTTAACGGGGTTTCCCTTCTCCGCATCTCGACCATCTCCTTCCATCGGCTCAGAGACTGAGCCCATGCAGCTGGGAGGTGTTCACATCTCGACTAAGGAGAGGGAACGGAGAATCACCAACCGCCTTTGCTTCTATTGCGGTTCTGCTGGACATTTTGTCATGTCATGTCCAGTTAAAGGCCAGAGCTCATCAGTAAGCAGAGGGCTACTGGTGAGCGCTACTACTCAGGTCTCTCCATCAAGATCCTGTACTACCTTGTCGGTCCATCTACGCTGGACCGGGTCGGCTGCTTCCTGCAGTGCCTTGATAGACTCTGGGGCTGAGGGTTGTTTTATGGACGAAGCATGGGCTCGGAAACATGACATTCCTTTCAGAGAGTTAGGGAGGATCACACCCATGTTCGCCTTAGATGGTAGTCCTCTCCCCAGTATCAGATATGAGACACTACCTTTAACCCTCACAGTATCTGGTAACCACAGTGAGACCATTTCTTTTTTGATTTTTTGTTCACCTGTTACACCTGTTGTTTTGGGTCATCCCTGGCTAGTATGTCATAATCCTTCTATTAATTGGTCTAGTAATTCTATCCTTTCCTGGAACGTTTCTTGTCATGTGAAGTGTTTAATGTCTGCTATCCCTCCTGTTTCTTCTGTCCCCTCTACTCAGGAGGAGCCTGGTGATGTGACAGGAGTGCCGGAGGAATATCATGATCTACGCACGGTCTTCAGTCGGTCCAGAGCCAACTCTCTTCCTCCTCACCGGTCGTATGATTGTTGTATTGATCTCCATCCGGGGACCACTTCTCCTCGGGGTAGATTATTCTCTCTGTCGGCTCCCGAACGTAAGGCTCTCGATGATTATCTGTCTGCTGAAGGCATTCAGATGGATCCCGCTAAGGTCCAGGATGTCAGCGATTGGCCTGTTCCTAAGTCACGTGTCGAGTTACAGCGCTTTCTCGGTTTCGCTAATTTCTATCGGCGTTTCATTCGTAATTTCGGTCAAGTGGCTGCCCCTCTCACAGCTCTGACTTCTGTCAAGTCTTGCTTTAAGTGGTCTGGTTCCGCCCAGGGAGCTTTTGATCTCCTCAAGAAGCGTTTTACATCCGCCCCTATCCTTGTTACTCCTGACGTCACTAAACAATTCATTGTCGAGGTTGACGCTTCAGAGGTGGGCGTGGGAGCCATTCTGTCCCAGCGCTTCCAGTCTGACGATAAGGTCCATCCTTGCGCTTTCTTTTCTCATCGATTGTCGCCATCGGAACCCGAGGGGATTCTCCCTGAAGGGCGTGTTGTCGGGTTGACTGTCTGGGGAATTGAGAGACAGGTAAAGCAAGCACTCACTCACACTGCGTCGCCGCGCGCTTGTCCTAGTAACCTTCTGTTCGTTCCTGTCTCTATTCGTCTGGCTGTTCTTCAGTGGGCTCATTCTGCCAAGTTAGCTGGTCACCCCGGCGTTCGGGGTACGCTTGCTTCGATTCGCCAGCGGTTTTGGTGGCCTACTCAGGAGCGGGACACGCGCCGTTTCGTGGCTGCTTGTTCGGACTGCGCGCAGACTAAGTCAGGTAACTCTCCTCCTGCCGGTCGTTTTAGACCGCTTCCCATTCCTTCTCGACCATGGTCTCAGATCGCCTTAGACTTTATTACCGGTCTGCCTTCGTCGGCGGGGAGGACTGTGAGAGCCGCCAATAAACGTAGGATTAAGAGTCCTAGGTATTGTCGCGGTCAGAGAGTGTGGCTTTCCACTCGTAACCTTTCCATTACGACAGCTTCTCGCAAGTTGACTCCGCGGTTCATTGGTCCGTTCCGTGTCTCTCAGGTCGTTAATCCTGTCGCTGTGCGACTGCTTCTTCCGCGACATCTTCGTCGCATCCACCCTGTCTTCCATGTCTCTTGTGTCAAGCCTTTTCTTCGCGCCCCCGTTCGTCTTCCCTCCCCCCCTCCCGTCCTTGTCGAGGGCGCACCTATTTACAAGGAACGGAAGATCATGGACATGCGTTCTCAGGGACGTGGTCAACAGTACTTAGTGGATGGGGAGGGTTTCGGTCCTGAGGAGAGGAGTTGGGTTCCATCTCGGGACGTGCTGGACCGTTCGTTGATTGATGATTTCCTTCGTCGCCGCCAGGGTTCCTCCTCGAGTGCGCCAGGAGGCGCTTGGTGAGTGGGGGGGTACTGTCATGTTTTGTCTTTGATCTTCATGTCTTGTCCCTGTGCTTCCCTCTGCTGGTCTTATTAGGTTCTTTCCCTCTTTCTATTCCTCTCTCTCCTCCTCCCTTTTTCCCTCTCCCGCTCTCTCTCTCTATCGTTCCGTTCTTGCTCCCAGCTGGTTCTCATTCTCCTAACGACCTTATTTACTCTTTCACACCTGTCCCCTATTTTGCCCTCTGATTTGAGTCCCTATTTCTCCCTCTGTTTTCTGCTTCTGTCTTTGTCGGATTCTTGTTTGAGGTTAGCTGCTCTGTGTCCTTGTTCCGCCCTGTTGTGTTTTTGCATTTGTCAGAAGTTGCGTGTGAGCAGGTGTCTATGTCAGCTACGGTCTGTGCCTTCCTGAAGCGACCTGCAGTCGGTGGTCGCGTCTCCAGTCGTTCCTCTCTACTGACAAGAGGTTTTCAGTTTCCTGTTTTGGATTACCTTTGGATAATATCCAGGAACATCATTGTTTGTTTAAGATTGGAATAAAGACTCTGTTTCTATTACGTCGCTTTTGGGTCCTCCTTCATCAGCATAACAATAGAGTTCCTGGATGGCAGGAAGCTTGGCCCCAGTGATGTACTGGGCCATACGCACTACCCTCTGTAGTGGCTTGCGGTCGGAAGCCGATTAGTTGCCATACCAGGCAGTGATTCAACCAGTCAGGATGCTCTTGATGGTGCAGCTGTAGAACATTTTGAGGATCTGAGGACCCATGCCAAATCTTTCCGTCTCCTGAGGGGGGATAGGTTTTGTCGTGCCCTCTTCACAACGGTCTTAGTGTGCTTGGACCATGATAGTTTGTTGGTGATGTGTTGTTACCTACCCTTATCACCTGGGGGCAGCCCGTCAGGAAGTCCCGGATCCAGTTGCAGAGGGAGATGTTTAGTCCCAGGGTCCTTAGCTTAGTGATGAGCTTTGAGGGCACTATGGTGTTGAACGCTGAGCTGTAGTCAATGAATAGCATTCTCACATAGGTGTTCCTTTTGTCCAGGTGTGAAAGGGCAGTGTGGAGTGCAATAGAGATTTGTGGATCTGTTGGGGCGGAATGCAAATTGGAGTGGGTCTAGGGTTTCTGGGATAATGGTGTTGATGTGAGCCATGATCAGCCTTTCAAAGCACTTCATGGCTACAGATGTGAGTGCTACGGGTCAGTAGTCATTTAGGCAGGTTACCTTAGTGTTCTTGGGCACAGGGACTATGGTGGTCTGATGCAGTTAATTACAGTTTATGGTGGAGACTGACAGTTTGAAATCAAATAGACTATATTTTAAATATTGTTTTAGTCAATTAAGAACACATTCTTATTTACAATGACGGCCTACCAAAAGGCAAAAGGCCTCCTGCGGGGACGGGGGCTGGGATTAAAAATAAAATACAAATATTTGACAAAACACACATCAAGACAAGAGAGACACCACAACATTACATAAAGAAAGACATAAGACAACAACATAGCATGGCGGCAACACACACACACAAAATGGTGGCAGCACAAAACATGGTACGAAGCTTATTGGGCACACACAACAGCACAAAACATGGTACGAAGCTTATTGGGCACACACAACAGCACAAAGGCAAGAAGGTAGAGACAACAATGCATGTTTTATTTGAAATGTTTATTTAACCTTTATTTAACTTGGCAAGTCAGTTAAGAACAAATTCTTATTTACAATGAGCCAACCAAAAGGCAAAAAGGCCCCCGCAGGAATGGGGGCTGGGATCTAAAAAATAATAATATATAAATATAGGACCAAACACACATCACGACAAGAGAGACAACACAAACCCACATAAAGAGATACCTAAGACAACAACATAACAAGGCAGCAACACATGACAACACAGCAAGGTAGCAACACAACATGACAACACAGCATGGTAGCAACACAACATGACAACAAATGCTAGCAACAATACATCACGCAAAGCAGTCACAACTGTCAGTAAGAGTGTCCGTGATTGCGTCTTTAAATGAAGAGATGGAGATAAAACTATAACCGCGCCAAGACCATTAAAACGTTGGGTGCGTTCATAAATTCCCTCTGGCTATCTACTCCAATTTCAGAGCACTCTCGTCTGAGTGTAACAGAGCGCAGAATAACTGATGAAATTACGAACGCTCAACACCAGTTAAATATGGCCTGTGTCAGTAAACGTCGGCAAAAAAAAAGCGTCATTAAATTTGTTGCCACCAGGACAGTTACAGTCACCAACGCTCTAGATAACATGAAAACAGCCTAACCACCTCTGCTGGCGGGCGTAAAATTGTCAGAGTGAGGTGTTCTCTTATTTATGTCTGGAAATAGCTAGCCAGTATTAGCCAGTTAGTTTGGATGCCTGACTGCCGTTGTGAGGTCAGAACACTCAGTGTGCGTCTCTGAACGCTCCAAGAGCGAAACGCTCTGAATTTACGAACGCACCCTTTGCTGCGTTTGGCTCTGTTGCCTCTTTAGGTCACTGTGGCAGTTCATGTCGTTCTCCAGGGAAACCAGGTCACTGTGGCAAATCGTGTCAGTCTCCAGGGCAACCAGGACGCGTCTACGGAGAGGATCCTGCTAGTGACTGCGGAACACGTTTCTATCCACCAATGGCCAGCCGGGGAACAGGCTTCCCGCTCCATCAACCGCCCCTGCGCGTATTTGTAGGAGGCACAGAGAACAGGCACAGGTGCACATTCAGTCACAGAGAATTGAAGGGTAACAAGTTACGAGACAGTAAAGTTTCACCTGAATTATTTCAGTAATATGGACTTGAAGTTAAAGAGATATTCTAATTTTAAAGTTAATACCGAGGACAGTTGTGTGTTGTTGTGGTCGTCGTCGAATTCACCTGCAGCTGTTGTAGTGTGTTGTTGTCTAATACCGTCAGCAATAAAGTCATGTTAACTAATGTCTTTTCTAACTGGCAGGACAACACCATGAGGAGATTGCTGGGGGATTTCAGGACGAAGAGGAGACATTGCTCCAGCCAGAGGGTAAGGAGGTGTTATCAACATTTTAATAATAGGAACAATTATTATATTACGTTTGAGTGTCATAGTGGAATTCTTATAGAAATAAGTTAAATAAAGAATGGTTCAACCAGTTTGTTTTAAACGCATCTTTGGAAGAAAATGTCCAGGAGGAGAACAGGAAAGTAAGTCATGGATGGAAGAAAGGAAGGATGGATGGGAGAGGCACGGGGAGAGAGATATAGAAGAAAGTGTGACATCAATGGCAGTCTGAAGCTTCTCAGACAGATGGAGGGAAAGGGGGAAGACAGATGAGAGGGAAAGGGGGAAGACAGATGGAGGGAAAGGGGGAAGACAGATGGAGGGAAAGGGGGAAGACAGATGGAGTGAAAGGGGGAAGACAGATGAGAGGGAAAGGGGGAAGACAGATGGAGGGAAAGGGGGAAGACAGATGGAGTGAAAGGGGAAAGACAGATGGAGGGAAAGGGGGAAGACAGATGAGAGGGAAAGGGGGAAGACAGATGGAGGGAAAGGGGGAAGACAGATGGAGGGAAAGGGGGAAGACAGATGGAGGGAAAGGGGGAACACAGATGGAGGGAAAGGGGGAAGACAGATGGAGGGAAAGGGGGAAGACAGATGGAGGGAAAGGGGGAAGACAGATGGAGGGAAAGGGGGAAGACAGATGAGAGGGAAAGGGGGAAGACAGATGGAGGGAAAGGGGGAAGACAGATGAGAAGAGGATAGTGGCGGTGCACCTCTGCTGGCTGCGCTCCTGTCAGCTATACACTCCTCACTGCTTTTGGTCTCGAGCTCTGCCCTACACCTCTAACAGCAGGCAGACAGACAGCTCTATCTGGCAATGTGTTACTCAGAGGAGGCTGGTGGGAGGAGCTATAGGAGGACGGGCTCATTGTAAACCAAACATGTGGTTTCCGTATGTTTGATGTGTTCGATACCATTCCATCTATTCAATTCCAGCCATTACAATGAGCCTGTCCTTCTATAACTCCTCCCACCAGCCTCCTCTGGTGTTACTCTGTCTAGCTTTGAGCACCATGAGTTTGACAAGCAAGATAATAATGTCTAATTATGACATTTCGCTACTTGTAGTTCTGTCTCTGCCAGCTGCTTGTTTGACATCTGGTGTTAGTCTAATGAGCTGAATCAAATAGGTGTTAGTCTAATGAGCTGAATCAAATAGGTGTTAGTCTGATGAGCTGAATCAAATAGATGTTAGTCTGGTGAGCTGAATCAAATAGATGTTAGTCTGGTGAGCTGAATCAAATAGATGTTAGTCTAATGAGCTGAATCAAATAGGTGTTAGTTTGATGAGCTGCATCAAATAGATGTTAGTCTGATGAGCTGAATCAAATAGATGTTAGTCTGGTGAGCTGAATCAAATAGATGTTAGTCTAATGAGCTGAATCAAATAGGTGTTAGTCTGATGAGCTGAATCAAATAGGTGTTAGTCTGATGAGCTGATTAAAAAACGTGCAGTAAGTTACATGGTTCTGATGTAATGTATCTGGTTAATAGATAGTAGTAGCCCACAATATGATTGGTCAATAAAGGGGGCCATGAATATGCAGTATGATGTGATTGGTTAAGAAACAGTTGTGAAATATGATTGATTTTTTACATTTTATTTTACAAGGTAAATTGACTGAGAACACATTCCAATTTACAGCAACGACCTGGGGAATAGTTACAGGGGAGAGGAGGGTTAGTAAGCAGTGTAATGTAACATGTGATTGGTTAGTAGGCAGTGTAATGTAACATGTGATTGGTTAGTAGCCAGTGTAATGTAGCATGTGATTGGTTAGTAGTCAGCGTAACGTAACATGTGATTGGTTAGTAGGCAGTGTAATGTAGCATGTGATTGGTTAGAAGGCAGCGTAACGTACCATGTGATTGGTTAGTAGGCAGTGTAATGTAGCATGTGATTGGTTAGTAGGCAGCGTAACGTAACATGTGATTGGTTAGTAGGAAGTGTAATGTAGCATGTGATTGGTTAGTAGGCAGCGTAACGTAACATGTGATTGGTTAGTAGGCAGTGTAATGTAGCATGTGATTGGTTAGTAGGCAGTGTAACGTAACATGTGATTGGTTAGTAGGCAGTGTAATGTAGCATGTGATTGGTTACTAGGCAGTGTAACGTAATATGTGATTGGTTAGTAGGCAGTGTAATGTTAACTGACTGTTATCTGATTCGTCAGCTCACGCTACAGCTGCCCTCTAAACTCTCACCTGAAACTCCGCCTCCACCTGGGTGTGAACTCTGCATGCAGGGTTTTTTCTCCAACCCTGCATTAACACACCTGATCCTATTAATCAGCTGTTCCTTGTGACATTGATTAGCTCAGGGATGGGCAATTCCAGTTCTCAGAGGCCTGATTGGTGTCACACTTTTGCCCCACACACCTGACTCCAATAATCAACTAATCACAATGTTCAGTTAAATTTAATCAGCTGAGGACTGGATTTGCCATCATTGGATTATCTGAATTAGGTTGTTAGAGCAGGGCTGAATTAGGTGTTAGAGCAGGGCTGAATTAGGTGTTAGAGCAGGGCTGAATTAGGTGTTAAGAGCAGGGCTGAATTAGGTGTTAAGAGCAGGGCTGAATTAGGTGTTACAGCAGGGCTGAATTAGGTGTTACAGCAGGGCTGAATTAGGTGTTACAGCAGGGCTGAATTAGGTGTTACAGCAGGGCTGAATTAGGTGTTAGAGCAGGGCTGAATTAGGTGTTAGAGCAGGGCTGAATTAAGTGTTAGAGCAGGGCTGAATTAGGTGTTAGAGCAGGGCTGAATTAGGTGTTAGAGCAGGGCTGAATTAGGTGTTACAGCAGGGCTGAATTAGGTGTTACAGCAGGGCTGAATTAGGTGTTACAGCAGGGCTGAATTAGGTGTTACAGCAGGGCTGAATCAGGTGTTACAGCAGGGCTGAATTAGGTGTTACAGCAGGGCTGAATTAGGTGTTACAGCAGGGCTGAATTAGGTGTTACAGCAGGGCTGAATTAGGTGTTACAGCAGGGCTGAATTAGGTGTTACAGCAGGGCTGAATTAGGTGTTAGAGCAGGGCTGAATTAGGTGTTAGAGCAGGGCTGAATTAAGTGTTAGAGCAGGGCTGAATTAGGTGTTAGAGCAGGGCTGAATTAGGTGTTAGAGCAGGGCTGAATTAAGTGTTAGAGCAGGGCTGAATTAGGTGTTAGAGCAGGGCTGAATTAGGTGTTACAGCAGGGCTGAATTAGGTGTTAGAGCAGGGCTGAATTAGGTGTTAAGAGCAGGGCTGAATTAGGTGTTACAGCAGGGCTGAATTAGGTGTTACAGCAGGGCTGAATTAGGTGTTACAGCAGGGCTGAATTAGGTGTTACAGCAGGGCTGAATTAGGTGTTACAGCAGGGCTGAATTAGGTGTTACAGCAGGGCTGAATTAGGTGTTACAGCAGGGCTGAATTAGGTGTTTAGAGCAGGGCTGAATTAGGTGTTTAGAGCAGGGCTGAATTAGGTGTTACAGCAGGGCTGAATTAGGTGTTACAGCAGGGCTGAATTAGGTGTTACAGCAGGGCTGAATTAGGTGTTACAGCAGGGCTGAATTAGGTGTTACAGCAGGGCTGAATTAGGTGTTACAGCAGGGCTGAATTAGGTGTTACAGCAGGGCTGAATTAGGTGTTAGAGCAGAGCTGAATTAGGTGTTACAGCAGGGCTGAATTAGGTGTTACAGCAGGGCTGAATTAGGTGTTACAGCAGGGCTGAATTAGGTGTTACAGCAGGGCTGAAAGAAGGAAACGCTGCTCATGTGCCTGCTATGTTAAGATAGGCTGCCCCTTCCCTCTCCTCTGTTCTGATTGGGCAGCTGGGAGGCAGTGTCTTGTTAGCTGATTGGTCTGTTTTATCAGTTTACCTGCTGCTGCCCTCTAGCTGTCCATGTAAACCATCACTGGTGTTGAGATGAGACGTTACACGAATCAATGAAGTGCTGCTACCACACTGCTGAGTGTTGAGTGTTGAGTCCATACAGACCATCTAGACTCATCTCAACTGGTTCACATTTTGTCAGTTGAATTCAGATTTAAAAAATCTCGGAACCACAGAAGTTGTCAGATTTTTTTTCTTCTCTCCCTTCACTTTTCTCAGATGGTTGGTGTGGACTGGGCTTTGTTTCCATCATGTGTCACGATGAGGCAGTGCTGTGTTAGCGTGCTGTTCTCACTTCAGCTGTTACATACTTCCATGTCACCACATGTGACTGACTACCTGACCCCTATGGAATACGATAAATAAATATATTTACATTGCATAAATGTTTGAGAGTCTATTCCTTCTATAAATCAATTAATTCAAGTGTCATCTGAATATTTTAAATAAAACATTTGAAAATAATTATCCATAAATCCAGTACTGGTAGAGATGTTTTACATTAAATGATTGTTCTACATTACTGTAAGCGCGGGTTAACATGTTTAAGGACAGAATGATTGTTCTACATTACTGTAAACGAGGGTTAACATGTTTAAGGACTGAAAGATTGTTCTACATTACTGTAAACGAGGGTTAACATGTTTAAGGACTGAAAGATTGTTCTACATTACTGTAAACATGGGTTAACATGTTTAAGGACAGAATGATTGTTCTACATTACTGTAAACGTGGGTTAACATGTTTAAGGACTGAAAGATTAGTGGAACCTGTGTGGGTAGCTGGACAGGTAGGATGACTGACAGTGAAGGTGAACAGGTGGTCACGTGTCAGGTGACAGTGGAATGGATGATATTGAGGATTAACATGTTTAAAGAACATTCTTTTAATCTGACAACGGCAATGACAAAACGAGTAACAACTTGCTTTAAATCAGACATATCTGTTACACATAGTAGTGGTTCTTTGAGGTTATTATACTGGTTTAGCAAGCCATGATATGGGAAATTATGTGCTTAAGAAATCCTTCCATTGGTTTCCTCTTGAATATCCCAATCATTATGGACCTGGTGGTTGTCAGGGAATTCACTATGGACCTGGTTGTTGTCAGGGAATTCACTATGGACCTGGTTGTTGTCAGGGAATTCACTATGGACCTGGTGGTTGTCAGGGAATTCACTATGGACCTGGTTGTTGTCAGGGAATTCACTATGGACCTGGTTGTTGTCAGGGAATTCACTATGGACCTGGTGGTTGTCAGGAAATTCACTATGGACCTGGTGGTTGTCAGGGAATTCACTATGGACCTGGTGGTTGTCAGGGAATTCACTATGGACCTGGTTGTTGTCAGGGAATTCACTATGGACCTGGTTGTTGTCAGGGAATTCACTATGGACCTGGTGGTTGTCAGGGAATTCACTATGGACCTGGTTGTTGTCAGGGAATTCACTATGGACCTGGTTGTTGTCAGGGAATTCACTATGGACCTGGTGGTTGTCAGGGAATTCACTATGGACCTGGTTGTTGTCAGGGAATTCACTATGGACCTGGTGGTTGTCAGGGAATTCACTATGGACCTGGTGGTTGTCAGGGAATTCACTATGGACCTGGTTGTTGTCAGGGAATTCACTATGGACCTGGTGGTTGTCAGGGAATTCACTATGGACCTGGTTGTTGTCAGGGAATTCACTATGGACCTGGTGGTTGTCAGGGAATTCACTATGGACCTGGTGGTTGTCAGGGAATTCACTATGGACCTGGTTGTTGTCAGGGAAGTCACTATGGACCTGGTGGTTGTCAGGAAATTCACTATGGACCTGGTGGTTGTCAGGGAATTCACTATGGACCTGGTTGTTGTCAGGGAATTCACTATGGACCTGGTGGTTGTCAGGGAATTCACTATGGACCTGGTTGTTGTCAGGGAATTCACTATGGACCTGGTGGTTGTCAGGAAATATCAGTGTCACCCTTTTAGTGGCATAACACTTTATTATATTCATGGCAGTAGGGCCATTACAACACACACACACACACACACACACACACACACACACACACACACACACACACACACACACACACACACACACACACACCCTTGAATCTCTTATTGCAATAGTCATCATCTTCAGTCTTCATCATCTTCAGAAAAGAATGGCAAATCCTTTCCCATACCACAAGGCACTAGGCCTAAAGTCACCACTCAGCACCTAACAACAGAGTTTACTTTGTATCTTAATTAATACCTCATAACCTTTAATTCAAACTCTGAAACTCTGGAAACATCAGAGGTGTCCTTACTCCTCGCCATCTCAGAGCCCACCATCTCGTCAGAGCTCTGTCCTTTTCTTTAGAATAATCTGGCGCACCATGGTTACGGCCTCCTTACGCACACTCTCGGCGGGCTCCTCTGCCTTCCAGAACCTCACCACCTGGCCTTCGGGGTTCACCAGGAACTTCCAGAAGTTCCACTTCGGAACCTTCTTCACAGAATCTGTATGATGAATGGAAACAAATGGTTATTAGGCCCAACGTCTTTGTTGTGTTGTGGGCCACCATGTGGTGCGCCAATATGCCATAATAACTACAATTCCTCCCACACCCACAGTACCCATGAATAATATTATCTTGAATAGAATATTTTACTATTTTTAAAACGTTAGACTAAAGATAGGCCTGTATGTCTAGGCTTTGTTAACCTGTGATAGACTACCCGTCGTTTTTCTTGTCCTTTATAAATAGCACAAACTGTATTTATTAAATATCAGACTAATAATAAGCCTACCTGTTATGAATTTGAAGGCTGGCTCCGCCTCCGACCCCATGATTTTGACCTTACTGAAGATGGTGAAAGTGACGCCATAGGTGTTCTTGGCGTAGGCCTCGATGTCCCGGCTGGCCCCCATCTCCGTGTCCCCGAACTGGCCGCAGGGGAAAGCCAGGACGTTGAAATGGGACGTACCCAATTCCCGGTGCAGCTCCTGCAGGAAGCGATAGTTCTCCTCAGTGTGTTCGCTGTGGCTCGCCACGTTGACAACCAGAGACGCCTGCGCCGGGGGTGGGGAATATATATCGGGGAATTGTAAACATACTACATCTCAGAAACAAGTTACCAACCTTTTAGATAAACTGACTGACTTTTGCAGTACACAGAGTTAGTCGACTCGTTGAGTTTTGCTGATGTGGACTTACTTTGCCTCGGTATCTCTCCAAAGAAACGCTTCTCCCTTTGGCGTCCTTCACCTCAAAAGAATAGAAATCTTGCGGCTTTCTGGACTTGGAGATTTTGAGAAAACTATGTAGCATTAATAAACATCCCATGCACACCGTCATACTCAGTAGAACCCTGACCATTCGGGCTCTCGGGTTTAAGGGCTTTGTCGGGTAGCCCCCCAAAACCTCCAGCGCCTCCATCTTGGAGGGGGAATAAGGAAGATTTGGGGCGGGGGAAAGGAGTTTGGCAACGGGGGTTGGGTTGAATCTGGCTGGGCGGCGGGAACATAGTGAATTTCTCGATTGAGGAGGTAACGGTTTTGGAGGAGGAGGTCTCTTCCGTTTTAGGGATCAGATTTCTCTAAGGGAATTCCGAGTTTTATGGGCGATTTAGCAGCACTAATCGCATAATCTAATTTGTTTAAGACCTGTAATCATTATTAAAAAAGAACATTTAAAAAAGAACATGGAGAGTCAAGCAGGCAAACCTTGAAATCTGGAAATGTTACCTTTAGTCTAACCTACTTTTTTTTTAAAGTGAAAATTATGTAAAAATAGACCGATAATTTATCCAATGGCTTTCAGTTAATAAGTCATCTTTTATCAGACATTATTCTAATGTCAACTAAGTATTATTAGTATTTTCTGTTTTCTTTAAATAAGCATTGAGGCATCCTTGATGATTTCACAAGCGCTTTGAATCGGATGGTGAGCGGGTGGCTGAGCGCAGAGCAGATTTTAGCCAATATCCCCGTAGCCACCAGATGGCGCCATTCTCCCTGCCTGGAATTCCACGATCTGCCAGAGACTCTGTATTCACCGCAAGAAGAGAGCACAGAGACACGTCTTCAATGTTTGTGAATGAATCAATAAATACGTTAATATCTAATAGGGGAAATTGCTTTGCAATGTAAATACTGCTAAGGCAAATAAGTTTACACACCCTCAAATTCACACACTATTGGTCAGGTGCAAAACGGCCAAATCTATGGTCTTATTGTACACCCCAAAGACTGTAAAGGTATACAGACACCCATGATGCAAGCTGATGGTGTGACCTTTCGCCGTCAGACACAGTGGTGGAGGCCGGACTGTCACACAGTAATATGACACCTGTCATGACATCACCCACCTACAGGAGGAATGTGCCTAAACAGGTCTGTCCGTACAGGCACACACACATACACACACGCACACAAGCATCGTACACACACACGCGCTTCACACCACACACGCACACAAGCGCGTGCTTCACACCACACACACACACACAAGCGCGTGCTTCACACCACACACACACACACAAGCGCGCGCTTCACACCACACCGAAACTCTTGATTGGCGTTAAATGTTCTAAAATTGTCCTCCTGAAAATAGATGCACTCGTTGCACTGTAAGTGTCAATAATTGTTTGTGTTAGTGGACGTGTTGTTGTAGGACTGGGTATGATCTGATTCTAGAGGACAGGACATGTTGGACTGGGTATGATCTGATTCTAGAGAACAGGACATGTTGTTGGACTGGGTATGATCTGATTCTAGAGAACAGGACATGTTGGACTAGGTATGATCTGATTCTAGAGAACAGGACATGTTGTAGGACTGGGTATGATCTGATTCTAGAGAACAGGACATGTTGTAGGACTGGGTATGATCTGATTCTAGAGAACAGGACATGTTGTAGGACTGGGTATGATCTGATTCTAGAGAACAGGACATGTTGTTGGACTGGGTATGATCTGACTCTAGAGAACAGGACATGTTGTAGGACTGGGTATGATCTGATTCTAGAGAACAGGACATGTTGGACTAGGTATGATCTGATTCTAGAGAACAGGACATGTTGTAGGACTGGGTATGATCTGATTCTAGAGAACAGGACATGTTGTAGGACTGGGTATGATCTGATTCTAGAGGACAGGACATGTTGGACTGGGTATGATCTGATTCTAGAGAACAGGACATGTTGTTGGACTGGGTATGATCTTACTCTAGAGAACAGGACATGTTGTAGGACTGGGTATGATCTGATTCTAGAGAACAGGACATGTTGTTGGACTGGGTATGATCTGATTCTAGAGAACAGGACAGATGCACAGAGAATGCAGATAGGGTATGGAGGCTCATTTAACAACTGATACGTTTCACTTCTATTTACTACTATTTATGGGTTGACTGTATATCTATGGGTTGACTGTATATCTATGGGTTGACTGTGTATCTATGGGTTGACTGTGTATCTATGGGTTGACTGTATATCTATGGGTTGACTGTCCATCTATGGGTTGACTGTATATCTATGGGTTGACTGTATATCTATGGGTTGACTGTATATCTATGGGTTGACTGTGTATCTATGGGTTGACTGTGTATCTATGGGTTGACTGTATATCTATGGGTTGACTGTCCATCTATGGGTTGACTGTATATCTATGGGTTGACTGTATATCTATGGGTTGACTGTCCATCTATGGGTTGACTGTATATCTATGTGTTGACTGTATATCTATGTGTTGACTGTATATCTATGGGTTGACTGTCCATCTATGGGTTGACTGTCCATCTATGGGTTGACTGTATATCTATGTGTTGACTGTATATCTATGTGTTGACTGTGATATATGGGTTGACTGTATATCTATGGGTTGACTGTATATCTATGGGTTGACTGTATATCTATGGGTTGACTGTGTATCTATGGGTTGACTGTGTATCTATGTGTTGACTGTGTATCTATGGGTTGACTGTATATCTATGGGTTGACTGTATATCTAAGGGTTGACTGTGTATCTATGTGTTGACTGTGTATCTATGTGTTGACTGTGTATCTATGTGTTGACTGTCCATCTATGGGTTGACTGTATATCTATGGGTTGACTGTATATCTATGTGTTGACTGTATATCTATGTGTTGACTG
Source organism: Salvelinus fontinalis (assembly GCF_029448725.1). Taxonomy (NCBI): domain Eukaryota; kingdom Metazoa; phylum Chordata; class Actinopteri; order Salmoniformes; family Salmonidae; genus Salvelinus; species Salvelinus fontinalis. The sequence continues at coordinate 44,137,590 of NC_074692.1, forward strand.
TGATCTATGTGTTGACTGTCCATCTATGGGTTGACTGTATATCTATGTGTTGACTGTATATCTATGTGTTGACTGTGATCTATGTGTTGACTGTCCATCTATGGGTTGACTGTATATCTATGTGTTGACTGTATATCTATGTGTTGATTGTGATCTATGTGTTGACTGTCCATCTATGGGTTGACTGTGATATATGGGTTGACTGTATATCTATGTGTTGACTGTGATCTATGTGTTGACTGTCCATCTATGGGTTGACTGTATATCTATGTGTTGACTGTATATCTATGTGTTGACTGTCCATCTATGGGTTGACTGTATAGCTATGTGTTGACTGTATATCTATGTGTTGATTGTGATCTGTGTTGACTGTCCATCTATGTGTTGACTGTGATATATGGGTTGACTGTATATCTATGGGTTGACTGTATATCTATGGGTTGACTGTATATCTATGGGTTGACTGTGTATCTATGGGTTGACTGTGTATCTATGGGTTGACTGTGTATCTATGGGTTGACTGTATATCTATGGGTTGACTGTGTATCTATGTGTTGACTGTGTATCTATGTGTTGACTGTCCATCTATGGGTTGACTGTGTATCTATGTGTTGACTGTGTATCTATGTGTTGACTGTGTATCTATGGGTTGACTGTATATCTAAGGGTTGACTGTGTATCTATGTGTTGACTGTGTATCTATGTGTTGACTGTGTATCTATGTGTTGACTGTCCATCTATGGGTTGACTGTATATCTATGGGTTGACTGTGTATCTATGGGTGGACTGTATATCTATGTGTTGACTGTATATCTATGTGTTGACTGTGATCTATGTGTTGACTGTCCATCTATGGGTTGACTGTATATCTATGTGTTGACTGTATATCTATGTGTTGACTGTGATCTATGTGTTGACTGTCCATCTATGGGTTGACTGTATATCTATGTGTTGACTGTATATCTATGTGTTGACTGTGATCTATGTGTTGACTGTATATCTATGTGTTGACTGTGAACTATGTGTTGACAATAGAAACTTCTGATCCACTGTGATAAGGTGCGTCTCGGTGAGAGGTGTAGGAGTCAGGCGCAGGAGAGCAGGGATACTGAGAAGCGTGTTTAATATATATATAGTCCACCAATACAAAAATGGCACAGATCCCTCTATATAAGGTCTCACAGTTCATAGAGCAGATCAGTGAAAACAAAACCGAAACTCGTGCCAAACGCACGGAGGAACAAACTCAGTTCCGAAAAATAAACTACACGTGCGTAAATACGAGAACAAGAAATATCAACGATCAATGAACGCAAAACCCCCACGAAATAAGGCAGGAAACAAGTACCCTATATACACACAGTAATAAACGCAATTGAAACCAAGGGTGAAAATGAACACAGACAAAAAAAACAGAAAAGGAAAAAGGTATCGGTGGCGGCTAGTAAACCAGCGACGCCGAGCGCCGCCCGAATCGGGAGAGGGGCTATCTTCGGTAGAAGTCGTGACATCCACTGGAATTGTGATACAGTGAATTATAAGTGAAATGATCTGTCTGTAAACAATTGTTGGAAAAATGACTTGTGTCATGCACAAAGTAGCACATTTGTGGCCTGCTGGAGGTCATTTTGCAGGGCTCTGGCAGTGCTACTCCTTGCACAAAGGCGGAGGTAGCGGTCCTGCTTCTGGGTTGTTTCCCTCCTACGGCCTCCTCCACGTCTCCTGATGTACTGGCCTGTCTCCTGGTAGCGCCTCCATGCTCTGGACACTACGCTGACAGACACAGCAAACATTCTTGCCACAGCTCGCATTGATGTGCCATCCTGGATGAGCTGCACTACCTGAGCCACTTGTGTGGGTTGTAGACTCCGTCTCATGCTACCACTAGAGTGAAAGCACCGCCAGCATTCAAAAGTGACCAAAACATCAGCCAGGAAGCATAGGAACTGAGAAGTGGTCTGTGGTCACCACCTGCAGAATCACTCCTTTATTGGGGGTGTCTTGCTAATTGCCTATAATTTCCACCTTTTGTCTATTCCATTTGCACAAAAGCATGTGCAATTTATTGTCAATCAGTGTTGCTTCCTAAGTGGACAGTTTGATTTCACAGAAGTGTGATTGACTTGGAGTTACATTGTGTTGTTTAAGTGTTCCCTTTATTTTTTTGAGCAGTGTATGTACAGTGCATTCGGAAAGTATTCAGACCCCTTGACTTATTTCCACATTTTGTTCCGTTACAGCCTTATTCTAAAATTGATGGGAAAAAAAGTTTTTTAGAAACTGCTTTTTTAGAAATGGAAGCAAATTTATTAAAAATAAAAAAACAAATCACATTTGCATAAGTATTCAGACCCTTTACTCAGTACTTTGTTGAAGCACCTTTGGCAGCGATTACAGCCTCGGGTCTTCTTGGGTATGATGCTACAAGCTTGGCACACCTGTATTTGGGGAGTTTCTTCCATTCTTCTCTGCAGATCCTCTCAAGCTCAGTCAGGTTGGACGGGGAGCGTCGCTGCACAGCTATTTTCAGGTCTCTCCAGAGATGTTTGATCGGGTTCAAGTCCGGGTTCTGGCAAGGTATTGTGACTGTGAGTTGACCAGCTTCTGGAAACTGAGGGTGTTGGCTGTCTGTGTGAGTTTCTGACTTGTTACCATGACCACATCCTTTGACTTGAGCATAAACAGCGGTTCAAAAGTCAGAGAGAGACCAGAGCTCCTCACAGCTGTCTTCACACCAACATCAGAAAAACATTAGACAGCATCTCTACACCAGAGCCTTCTGAAGGACACGACCATGACACACATCGTAGTCGTCTGTCTCTGGGTCGTCACTATTCTCCCGTTGTATCTGCACACAGGTAAGAGTCTCTGCACGCCATCACATCTGATCTTCTCCATTGTCTTGGTGCTCAGCGTCTGTATACGTTCAGTGTCTGTCAGTATGTATGTACCCATGTTCCCTAGTCTTCACTGATCCACTTCAATGTATACTTTCATATTTCCTCCAAGGTGATTGTGCAAAGATCATTGGTGGAGTGGAGGTGGTGCCTCACTCTTTACCCTACATGGTCCGATTGGAGAACGGCAAAAGGTGATCTGGTCTGTGGAGGGATCCTCATCAACGAGTCATGGGTCCTGACTGCAGCCCACTGTAAAGTAAAAAAGGGCTTGTTCTCACATTTGTAGGTTGTCACAATACTAAATGTTTTTTTTTTGTGCATCTTTTGTAATATTGTTTTTTGTTTAATTGCTGAGAAAATATGTATTAATACAAAATATATTTTTTTTTTTATGACGCAAGCTGAAATGAATTAAGTCAAACTGTATCGTGCTGAATGTCAATGTTTAATTTTGTGGTGTAACATCGATCTGTGATCCTATACTGTATATTCAGAGACGCTAGTGTATCCAACACGTCTCCATGTACATTTTTTCTAAGGAATGTATTGTCTAACGAAATCGGTTTCTATATATTGTCTTTAGAATAAAGACGGTCAATCTGGGTGTCCACTCCGTAAATGCAACTGAGAAGGCTTACAGACAGGTCAGAGATGTGGAGAACCACGTTCCTTATCCCTACTACAACGCTGCGGACCACCGCCACGACATCATGCTGCTACAGGTCAGGATCATTCAGAAACAATAAATTGCACCAAACATAATCCATGATATTTCTCATTCAAAATTAGGTGTAAAAACAGATTGAGAGACCCACCACGTGTATTTGAGAATAATGTCGTTTTTAATTTAAAGTAATAATAACAACAACAACGAATAATGGATTGGATTTATAAATAGCGCCGTTCTACCTACGGATGTACTCAAAGCGCTTTACATAGTAAAGGGGAAACTCACCTCGTCCGCGGTCAATGTGTGGCACCCAGTTGGGAGATGTGGGCTACCATTGTTTGTACCAGAACGTTCACGACACATCAGCTAATAAGATACATATACTTGTGTCACCTTGCATGTGTCCTAGTGATGCGCGTGTTGACTCATAATCCGCAGGCCCCGCGGTTATATCCACCGGGCAGACGGGTTTAGGGTCATTAAATAAGGGCGATTTGAATAAAGCGAAAACAATCTTTAAAATATCCATACATGTATAATTATTGTGCAGTTTATATCTATAGTTTATATCTATAGGCTACCTGGAGGTTATTCTTGCAGTAGTACATAAACCTAAACTTAACCGTACGTGCGCCAAATAGACTACACGCCAATCACCAAATCATGCTAATGGAAACAGGCAGAACAAGTTAATGTCAATCCACGGAGGCAAAAGTGACATTGTCGGGGTTTAATTCAATAAGACAAAAGCTGCGAAAGGAGAGTTAAAAAAGAGAAGGGAGGGCCAGAACAGTAATATTTGGGAAAGATTGGTAAAGTGTTATGAGGATGATAGCAGGGCCGTCTATGTTATGTGATTGTGAGGCGCTGTACAAATTCAACAGTCACAACATGACCGAGGTAAAGCCAGTTTCAAGTTGGATATTCCACGGATATTAGCGCTTTCAAACCTCAATAGCTTTCAAGCCACTTGAGCCACAGACTCCAAATCAGTGTCATCATGTTTGAAAAATTGCACAAAACATTCCACAGGTCTTTTTTTGCTTTCCAAAGTTAATAAACATGTTGAAATTTGAGCAGCATTTTGTATTCCTAGTTTAAAATTAGTTAGGGAGTGTAAACAAAGTACAAACTTTTTTGACATTAGAATTTCAATAGCTCCTTGGTCATGTGACCTACTTGACTTAAACAAGGTTCAGAATGTCCACTCAGTGGGCCTACACATTACTCACTCTTTAGTTTGTTAATTTTCATCTCACATGGTTTTACATTCATTTTTTTTACTTTTTTAATTTCAATAGTTCCCTGGTCATGTGACCTACAACCCTCATACTACTTTCATATATCCACTGACTAGCCTTATACATGGCAAACCCTGTTGTTTTTCTATTTTCATCTCACACGTGTTTACATACATTCTAATTTCAATAGCTAATTGGTCATGTGACCTACTGGACTCAAACAAGGTTCAGAATATCCACTCAGTGGGCCTACACATTGCACATCCTTTGGTTTCTCCATTTTCAACTCACAAGATTTTACAAACATTTTTCAAACTTTCTAATTCGTGACCTACTGACCTTAAACTATTTTCAGAATGTCCACGGACTAGCGGAGACGGGCACTGCGAGACGTCCAGTGCGGTAACGTAACCGATCCCGGAGAAACTGGCGAGAGCCCCGGGGAGAGTTCTCTTTTCTTTGTGAAGGGCAGGGCGCCCTGGAATGGGTTCGCCCCAAGAGAGGGGCCCAAGCCTGAAAAGCGTTGCGGTTCCGGTGGCCCTTGAAAATCCAGGTGAGAGGGTGTAAATCTCGCGCCGAGCCGTACCCATATCTGCAGCAGGTCTCCAAGGTGAACTGCCTCTGACATATTAGAACAATATAGGAAAGGGAAGTCGGCAACTCAGATCCGTCACTTCGGGATAAGGATTGGCTCTAAGGGCTGCGTCGGTCGGGCTGGGGTGCGAAGCGGGGCTCGAGCCGCGGCTGGGGGAGCAGTCGCTCCGTCATCCTCCTCTCGCCACCGTTGGAAGTTCGTTGTGCGGCCCATCTCGCAGTATATCGTGCGTGGTCTCGCAAGGGGCTGCGTGCGGGGGTTTGTCGGGGTGGTGTCCGTCGGCGGACCGAAAGTGGGCCGGTGGGGGGTTGGGTCTGGCGGTCGGTGGCAACGACTCGGGACATGCGCCGGGCCCTTCTCGCGGATCTGCCCAGCTACGGCGCTCGCCGGCCCCGTTCGCGCTGGGACTCTGCCGGGTTGCATCGGTCAGGGCCTAGCAACTGACTTTGAACTGATGCGGACCAGGGAATCCGACTGTTTAATTAAAACAAAGCATCGTGAAGGCCCTAGGTGGGTGTTGACGCGATGTGATTTCGGCCCAGTACTCTGAATGTCAAAGTGAAGAAATTCAATGAAGCGTGAGTAAATGGCGGGAGTAACAATGACTCGTGAAGTCCTTAGCCTTAGTAAGGGAGATAACGAGATAGCCCTCTAGCAGGGCTCTTCCAATCCCTCCCTGTATGTCACCTTTTTTCAGGTGTCGCTAACGATGCAAACCAAAACGAGAGTTACCTTGGTACTAGTCCGTACGCAAAGAGAGTCCTACAGATGGTGACGGCTGTTGATCGTTAAAAGGAAGGCAGCAGTCGTCCTAGAATATGTCTCTTTCCGTCAAGCATGAAAATGTGACGGCAGTTACACCAGACTCAATGATTTGCTACGGGGCTCTTGTAAACGAATCCTGACCTTGACAGGAAGACAATCAGATAATGATGGCTCGAACGCATCCCTGGCTTTGGCTGGGAGGGTGGGTGGAGTTAAGACCTGGGAGACGGCTGATGAAAGTGTACTTACTGGCATCAGTCTGATCACAGAGTGGCTGTGGTGAAACGTTTAAACACACGTCCCCCATATACTTAGCTAACTCTAAACCGCAAAGGTTTGAAATCGGGCGATGCCTTCGGCTGGACCCGCTAACAGTGGAGCACTAAATGGAGATGGAATATGCTTAGCGGTTATGGACACCCCCAGGTCTCAGGTCCGCCTGGGTGCGGGACTCTACACATTCTATGTGGGAGCTCTCCTCCACTCTCCTTATACATGTAGTAGAGATGGCATGTGCCTTACCATTAACTGACACTACCAGGCCTCAGGCTTGCCTGAGTGCGGGACACCACACATTGTAGGTGGGGAGGTCTCCTCTACGCTCACTAGACTCGAGGCGGAGACTAAACCAATTGGCCCTGTAGTGATAGGGCATTGCATGAATCTGGATCATGCCCAACGAAGTGGGGAGAGGTATCTCCAGCTTGTCTGGGGAGGGAGGCCTACATCTGATGTGGGTAGTACCATCCACGCTCATTGATTTGCTGCGGACCCATGAAACGGACGGGCACGGATCACTGAATGTCAACTTGACGAAATTCAAAGGACCATACCCACCTCAAATCGGTCGCACTCAAATCCCCCAAGTACATTTGGTGTATGTGCTTGGCTGTGGAGCCAATGGTACGAAGCTACTGTCTGGGATTATGACTGAACGCCTCTAAGTCAGAATCCTCCTTAAACGTAACGAAACGTAACGATAGCCTGCCTCTTTTGGCAGGTGAGTAGAGCCGTTCGTGACGGGATTGGGGTGCGGCCGCATGAGTTGCCGCACCTCTCCTGATGCTCACCGCATGTTTGTGGGGAACCTGGTGCTAAATCACTTGTAGACGACCTGATTCTGGGTCAGGGTTTTGTACGTAGCAGAGCAGCTCACTCGCTGCGATCTATTGAAAGTCAGCCCTCGATCCAAGCTTTTGTCGGGGACGGAAGGCGTCTTCCTCCACCTTCCTCCTTCTTTACTTACGGGTTACCAGGTTCACGCAGAAGGGCCAGAGGCCAGACACAGAATGTGAGAGAGCCCAGGCAGGCGGGTAGAAGGCGTAAGACATTGACATGGGGCTCTGGATAGTAATGGGCTAGGTGGTGGTCGCCGATCGTCCCGGGCCCGTCCTCTGGTGGGACTGTGAGTCAGGTTGGGACTCGCTGTGGAAGTCAAAGGGTCACCAGGTGCACGAGGAGGCCTCCAACAAGACAGAGGGAACTCAGAGTCCGAGCAGGGACGGCGGGACTCGCGGGCCATGGAGGTTGAAGTGGGGACTTAGTCTCTGAGTGGAAAAAAGAGGGGGGTTGCACAAAGCCTGTTTCGGGTTACCAGGTGCACAGAGCCTGTTTCGGGTTACCAGGTGCACAGAGCCTGTTTCGGGTTACCAGGTGCACGTGGTTCCTGACAATAGGTATATAGAAGTCTTCGTGTTCGGGGAGGGGTGCTTAAGTGTGGGTGCCCCGGTTCGCCTGGTGGGCAAGGTTATGGAGATGGCTGAGCCCCGGCCGGGACGCGGTGATGCCCAGTGAGAGGGGTGTTGACTGTGTAGGGAGAGTGGGTGTGGAGGCCTAGAGGTCTGTCGTTCCAGGGAGTAAGCTATACACTCTCAGGCCCAGGGAGAAGGCAGGCAGGCGGGCAGGGAGTGTAGGCCTAGAGGCCTGCAGTCAGAGGTCACCAGGTCAATGGGGGCCTGCCTAGAGGTCAGGAAGGCCCTAGAGAGAAGGCCCAAGTGAATAGGTGTGTGAGTGACACTGTCCTTCAGGGGAACAGAGAAGGCAATTAATGTAAAAACGTGTGAGATGAAAATGGACAAACAACAGGGTGTACCATGTATAAGACTAGTCAGTAGATATTGGTTGTAGGTCACATGACCAGGGAACTACTGAAATTACAAAAGTAAAAAAATGTATGTAGAACCGTGTGAGATGAAAATGGACTAAAGGGTGTGCAATGTGTAGGCCCACTGAGTGGACATTCTGGGTTGAAGTCACCAGGTCACATGACCAAGGAGCTATTGAAAAAAAATAATAATAATTGAAACATTTATATAAAATCACCTGAGATGAAAAGGGGCAAACAAAAGGGTGTGCAATATATAAGATTAGTCAGTGGACATTCTGAACCTTGTTTGAAGTCACCAGGTCACATGACGAAGGAGCTATTGAAATTTAACATTTTGAAAAATTCATATAAAATCGTGTGAAATGAAAAATGGACAAACGAAAGTTTGTGCTACATTTAAGGCTACTCAGTGGACATTCTGAACCTTGGTTGAGTCCAGTAGGTCACGTGACCACCAAAGACCTATTGAAATTAGAAAGTTTGAAATAATGAATGTAAAATAAATCCTGCACCACCTGTCAACACAGCGTTCTGACGTTTCTGACTGTAGCCTACAGCGCATGTTCTGTATTTGCACGTTAGGGTTTGGTGCGATTTTTCACATGATCAGATATAGTCGGGCGGTTTCCAATGGGTTATTAGCAATTGCGGGCGGGTGAACAAACCGCCGACCTGTGCACCACTAATGTGCCCCCCCCCCCCCCACCCCCATTTCCTCCAGCTGACGAAACCAGTGGAGCTGACCAAGACTGTGGACATCATGAGTCTACCCGATCCTGTATGGGACGTCCCGGCTGGGACAGAGTGCTCTCTGGCCGGATGGGGATTAACGATAGAAAACGGTAACAGGTCAGCCCAGTCTGATGTCCTGCTGTCTGTAAACGTCACCGTGATCAACAGAGCCAAGTGTAATTCCGGAAAATACTACAACTTCAACCCTATCATCTATGGAGGCATGCTGTGTGCTGGTTACGTTGGATGTCAGCCCCCGGCTGATGCTTGTCAGGTGTGTGTGTGTGTGTGTGTGTGTGTGTGTGTGTGTGTGTGTGTGTGTGTGTGTGTGTGTGTGTGTGTGTGTGTGTGTGTGTGTGTGTGTGTGTGTGTGTGTGTGTGTGTGTGTGTGTGTGTGTGTGTGTGTGTGTGTGTGTGTGTGTGTGTGCGCGTGAAGTAATATATGTGCTGTGTGTTTCAGGGAGACTCTGGTGGCCCGTTGGTGTGTGGAGGTAAACTAAGGGGAGTCGTGTCCTTCGGGTATGGATGTGGTCGCAAGACCAAACCTGGAGTGTACACACTCATATCGAAATACCAGGACTGGATCAAGACAAACATCCAAACCGCTGGCTGATTTAGCCAACTTCTGTCTATTCTGAAAAACATTGATATACAATGAGCAAAATGCCATTTAAAATCATTATTTTTTTAGCAACTGGAAAACACAAAGTGTCTTTCTCCTTCAATATGAATTAATATCAATCAAAAAATCACTAATCAAATGAGCATGTTGTGAACAGTCAAGAAGTGAAAGTATAACATTGTTCTCTGAATTATTGGGTGATATAACGCAACAATTTGATTTACATTATTGCTTCTGTATGCTTCCTTTTCCTGCATTTGAAAATCAATTAAAAAAAACATCTTAAAAGCCCCAATTATTAATGTGAATTATTTTAGTACCACATCGACTGCTATAAGCCCCGACCATTACAACACCAGAGGTGCGTTCAGTTCTCTTGAACGTCTGCTATGTTGTTGAACGTTTCCCCAAAAACGTTCTGGAACAGACTGAGGTATGTTTGCTCCCGTTTGGTGGGTGGCGAGGTGTAGCTTAATGCAATAATTGAGGTATTTTAAGGGCAGTGGCCATGCTGACAGCGTTCCCCAACCCACAACCCGAACCTTGTTTTTTAACTGGTCGTTTAGTACAGACCCGTTTCCGTTCTATTGAACGTTTCAGAACGTAAACACATACTGAATGCAGCCCTGTTGTAAGGCCTGCCCACTAGCATCACGTCTTCTGCAGAGAGAAAGACAAAAGAATGAAAGTGAGAGAAACGTAAAAAAAAACAAAAAACATATTTATGTTTTTTTATTTTCCCTTTTGTACTATCACTATTTGCACATCGTTACAACACTGTATATATACTCATCATCAAGCTGGAGGCCCTAGGTCTCAACCCCGCCCTGTGCAATTGGGTCCTGGACTTCCTGACGGCCTGCCCCCAGGTGGTGAAGGTAGGAAACAACATCTCCACTTCGCTGATCCTCAACACTGGGGCCCCACAAGGGTGCGAGCTCAGCCCCCTCCTGTACTCCCTGTTCACCCATGACTGCGTGGCCATGCACACCATCAACTCAATCATCAAGTTTGCAGATGACACAACAGTAGTGGGCTTGATTACCAACAACGACGAGACAGCCTACAGGGAGGAGGTGAGGGCACTCGGAGTGTGGTGTCAGGAAAACAACCTCTCACTCAAGGTCAACAAAACAAAGGAGATGATCGTGGACTTCAGGAAACAGCAGAGGGAGCACCCCCCCCCCCTATCCACATCGAAGGAACAGCAGTGGAGAAGGTGGAAAGTTAAGTTCCTGGGCGTACACATCACGGACAAACTAAAATGATCCACCCACACAGACAGTGCGGTGGAGAAGGCGCAACAGCGCCTCTTTAACATCAGGAGGCTGTAGAAATGTGGCTTGTCACCCAAAACCCTGACAAACTTTTACAGATGCATTATCGAGAGCATCCTGTCGGGGTGTATCACAGTCTGGTATGGCAACTGCACCGCCCTCAACCGCAAGGCTCTCCAGAGGGTATTGAGGTCTGCACAACGCATCACCGGGGGCAAACTACCTGCCCTCCAGGACACCTGGACCACCGGATGTCACAGGAAGGACAAAAAGATCATCAAGGACAACAACCACCCGAGCCACAGCCTGTTCACCCCGCTATCATCCAGAAGGCGAGGTCAGTACAGCTGCATCAAAGCTGGGATCGAGAGACTGGAAAAACAGCTTCTATCTCAAGGCCATCAGACTGCTCAACAGCAATCACTAACTCAGAGAGGCTGCTACTTACATTGAGACCCAATCACTGGCCCCTTTAATAAATGGATCACTAGTCACTTTAAACAATGCCACTTTAAATAATGCCACTTTCATAATGTTTACATATCTTACATTACTCATATGATGTGGCAGGTATACTAGTGGTTAGAGAGTTGGGCTGGTAACCAAAAGGTTGGTGGATCGAATCCCTGCGCTGACAAGGTAAAAATCTGTTGCTTTGCCCCTGAACAAGGCAGTTAACCCACTGTTCCAAGGCCGTCATTGTAAATAAGAATTTGTTCTTAACTGACTGCCTAGTTAAATAAATGAAATATATGTATATACTGTATTTATACCATTTATTGCACCCTTGCCTATGCCGCTCAGCCATCGCTCATCCATATATTTATATGTACATATTCTCATTCACCCCTTTAGATTTGTGTGTATTAGGTAGTTGTTGGGAAATTGTTAGATGACTTGTTAGATATTACTGCACTGTCAGAACTAGAAACACAAGCATTTCACTACACTCGAATTAACATCTGCTAACCATGTATGTGACAAATTAAATTTGATTTGCTGTACCTAATGACAATTGAAATGTCTTTATTATTTTGGAACTTCTCTTAGTGTAATGTTTACTGTTAACTTCTGTTTATTTCACTTTTGTCTATTACCTACTTCTCTTGCTTTTACAATGTTAACATATGTTTCCCATGCCAATAAAGCCCCTTGAATTGAATTGAAATGGACCGAGAGTGCTGCCACGTTCAAACCAGCTCAGAACTGGAAAGTTGGACATTTCCGACTTCAGTGCGTTCATAACAACTGGGAACTCGGAAGAAAATGAGCCCCGACTGGGGAAAAATCCAACTAGGGAACTTGGGCCTCTTTCTAGAGCTCCGACTTGCCGACCTGAAGATCACTGACGTCATGATTTGACCTCGTATTCTTCCGAGTTCCCAGTTGTTTTGAATGCGGCATAATATGTTTTTTTTATTTTTTTATTTATTTTTTATTCACCTTTATTTAACCAGGTAGGCTAGTTGAGAACAAGTTCTCATTTGCAACTGCGACCTGGCCAAGATAAAGCATAGCAGTGTGAACAGACAACAACACAGAGTTACACATGGAATAAACAATAAACAAGTCAATAACATGGTAGAAAAAAAAGAGAATCTATATACAATGTGTGCAAAAGGCATGAGGAGGTAGGCAATAAATCGAATAATTACAATTTAGCAGATTAACACTGGAGTGATAAATCATCAGATGATCATGTGCAAGTAGAGATACTGGTGTGCAAAAGAGCAGAAAAGTAAATAAATAAAAGCAGTATGGGGGTGAGGTAGGTAGATTGGGTGGGCTATATACCGATGGACTATGTACAGTTGCAGCGATCGGTTAGCTGCTCAGATAGCAGATGTTTAAAGTTGTTGAGGGAGATAAAAGTCTCCAACTTCAGAGATTTTTGCAATTCGTTCCAGTTGCAGGCAGCAGAGAACTGGAAGGAAAGGCGGCCAAATGAGGTTTTGGCTTTAGGGATGATCAGTGAGATACACCTGCTGGAGCGCGTGCTACGGGTGGGTGTAGCCCTCGTGACCAGTGAACTGAGATAAGGCGGCACTTTACCTAGCATAGACTTATAGATGACCTGGAGCCAATGGGTCTGGCGACGAATATGTAGCGAGGGCCAGCCGACTAGGGCATACAGGTCGCAGTGGTGGGTCGTATAAGGTGCTTTAGTAACAAAACGGATGGCACTGTGATAAACTGCATCCAGTTTGCTGAGTAGAGTATTGGAAGCTATTTTGTAGATGACATCGCCGAAGTCGAGGATCGGTAGGATAGTCAGTTTTACTAGGGTAAATTTGGCGACGTGAGTGAAGGAGGCTTTGTTGCGAAATAGAAAGCCGACTCTAGATTTGATTTTGGATTGGAGATGTTTGATATGAGTCTGGAAGGAGAGTTTGCAGTCTAGCCAGACACCTAGATACTTATAGATGTCCACATTCTAGGTCGGAACCGTCCAGGGTGGTGATGCTAGTCGGGCGTGCGGGTGCAGGCAGCGAACGGTTGAAAAGCATGCATTTGGTTTTACTAGCAGGGGGTCAGGAGATGAGAGACACCCCACCTACCCAGCGGAACAATCAGACTGACATTAACCTTTTTAACCCCTCACCCCTGCAGCGATTGTGTTTCCTGGGAAAATAACACACTTGCACTTTTCACAAACTAACTCAAACTGCAGAACCAAATAACTCACCTGAAGTGCAGACCAAATATATATATATTTTCCTTTATTTAACTAGGCAAGTCAGTTAAGAAAAAATTCTTACTTTCAATGACGGCCTAGAAACAGTGGGTTAACTGCCTTGTTCAGGGGCAGAACGACAGATTTGTACCTTGTCAGCTCGGGGTTTCGATCTTGCAACTTTTCGGTTACTAGTCCAACACTCTAACCACTAGACTACCTAATCTAGATTATATTTATATGGTGCAGACGTCATCACGTCATTATGAGGTATGTAACCCTGATATCTATTATGAGATACAGTATGTTATCTAGAGACGGGGTGACACAATTCCCGTAACTGTCGCCAAACTCCCTGTTTTTACAGGAATCCTGGTTGGGAGTATTCCCAGATTTCCTGCTTATTTCCTCCCTGATTTATATTTTTGTAACCCTATCGAGATCATTCATCTACTGTCCTCAAGGTGTCCAATTATGTCAATGACTCACTCAGCTTGTGTCCGGGCTCCCTAATGAAAAGGACAGAGTAAAACCGGAAGCCTTTCATCTGCAGTTGAATAGTGGACGCGTCATATTACTTTTAAAAACACGGAAATAGTTCCAATGGATTTTCCCCATTTGGAATTTTACCCCAAAAAATCAATTTATTGTTACTTTGGCGTGACATTTTGATAGCCGTGTAATTCTCTCTCGGACAAGGTGCATTTTACCAACATATTCGCCTCAATTTACTCTCAAATTCGCAATGATAATTATTGATAAAAAGTTACCTTATCCGAGAGAGATTTGCGTGGTTATCAAAACATCACGCCAGGGTAAGCCTCTGTAACCAACTTCACATAGCCCCCCCAGAAGAAAGGCACACGGACACCAACACCTCCGATTGACTTGGTTTTAATCTGCAGTAAAATATTTAAAACAGTGAAGACACGCATTAACAGGACGGTCAGAGCCACACGTTAATTCACTGCTCTCAGAAAATCTCTCTCGGATTGAAGAGGAGGCAGACCAACTTTCCAAATAAGGGAGAAGCACTCGAAACCCACTAGTTGTTCTTTCAAAGAAAATAGTAAATCCGAAGATCTCTCGTATTGACAACCTTACTACAATGGCAGCAAATATTTTTATGAATTCGACAACATAACGAAACTTTATACCACACCTTATCCTGAAGTGAATGGTTTCACCCACTACTCTACCCGCGACCTGCGGTGATCTTTGATATCTACATTGCGCATGAGGTTGATGGAAACTCTTAAATGTTCACTTTGTCACACCTACACGAAACACAGACCTTATAGTTCTAAAAATCCCTGATGGAAAATTGATTGTTGTAAAAACGATTGGAACCATTTCCTGGTTTTATGACTCCATACTGTGGTACTCAATAGCCTTGATCTAGATCAGTCATTTTGTCGTAGCCCTGAACCAGCTCACCTGATTCACCCAGTCAAGGGCTTGATGATTAGTTGATAAATTGAATCAGGTGCGATAGATCAAACACATGTGGAAAATCTCAATTACACACTCCTCACTTCCTCTCTCCCTTCTCTAAACCCATTGGAGTTTTGTCATCCAATGGGTTTTGAGGAAGGAGGTGAGTGCAGTATGGAACATTGAGCAATGGTGGAAGCATTGTGTGAATCTGTTGTCTCGAGTACAGTTGGTAAGAATGACTGGAGGATGGTAAAGAAGAGTGGAGTAAAAAGGTCTGGAAATTAACAGCAGTTTGTGGTTGGAGTGTGATTCACAAGCAATTCCTAGACCACCTCACTCCCCTAGACCTCCTCACCCTCCTGGACCACCTCACCAAACTAAACTAGACAGTAAACTACTTTTTGTGGACCGAGGGTCATTGTGTAAAGCCCTAATACTACTGGAGTAAATGATAAACTCTTGTTTCTCCTTTTATAATTTGTTTTGTCATTGTCATCTTGTTTTAATGAAATTGTGATTTAAGGTGGTGAATGGGGACATTTAAGTAAAATGGTAGAGGATGTGATCATGTGTGTGTGTTTCCACTTTGAGGTGAACATCAGACCACATCCTCTATAATAAGTATAAAGAGAGAGATCAGAGAGCATCACAGCACAGTAGACTTTGAACTACTGAGGTTACATCAGAGTTAAATAACCATGATCCTCTCCACTGCAGCCAGTTTCTGGACCTCTACCATGATCCTTCTATATCTGCACTCAGGTAGGTAGGTGTGTGTTTGTGTTTATGTTATCTGACAAATATATATATATATTATTATTTCTCTAATTAGTTACTGTTGGTGTTTTGTCCCTGCTCCTAGGTGACTGTGCAGAGATCATTGGTGGAAAGGAGGTGAAGCCTCACTCCTTACCCTACATGGCTCTACTGGAGGACAACAAAGGAAACAAAATGTGTGGAGGAATCCTGATCCACCAGCAATGGGTCCTGACTGCAGCCCACTGTACTGAGTAGGTCCAATATCTGTCACGCCCTGACCATAGACTAGGGGGGTTTCTAGGTGTAATATTTCTATGTCGGTGTGTGTGTATGGTTCCCAATTAGAGGCAGCTGATAATCGTTACCTCTAATGGGGGATCATACTTAGTGTGTCCTTTTTCCACACCTGCGATGTGGGATGTTGTTTTGTATGAGTGCCCATGTGCACGACGTATTTCACGATCGTTATATCTTTGCTGTTTTGGAAGTCTCACTATCATTAGAATGTTGAACTCTACTCACACTGCGCCTCGGTCCAATTATTCATACGACGGTCGTGACAATATCAGTGTTGTTGTCCTTGTACAGATGCTGTCACTGTAATGGTTTGCTTAGCAACTCTGTCTCAAATGTTTTAGATTAGTTTACGTTGTGTTTCTGAGATTGTGTCATTGTAGTTGTTGGGCTGCGTCCTTCATCTGATCTAACCAGAAGGTTGTGTTTCTGTCTGAAGCATCAACAAGGTGTTTCTAGGGGTCCACTCCATCAAACAGGAGGAGAAGGACACTAGACAGGTCCGTAAGGTTAAAGGTCACGTCCCTCATCCCTATTATGACCCCGGATTCAAAGTCAACGACATCATGCTGTTGAAGGTCAGTCACTACTGGTGTCAGACATTATTCACATCTAGAGACAGTTGAAGGAGAATTGACACGACCTTCTCCTTCTCAGTTGGATAAGAAAGTAAAGCTGACTACGGCAGTGAGACCTCTAGCGTTACCTGTCCCTCTGGCAGACGTCCAAGCAGGGACCGCCTGCTCAGTGTCTGGATGGGGAGCCACCAAGAACAATGCTAAAACCATGTCTGACGTCCTGAAATCTACCAACGTCACCGTGATCGACAGGAGGAAGTGTAACTCTGCAGACTACTACAACATGACCCCAATCATCACCTACAACATGCTGTGTGCCGGGTCTGTGGACAAAACCAGGGTGGACTCATGTCAGGTGTGTGTGCATGTGGGAGGAGCAGTAGGAGGACGGACTCATTGTAACAGCTGAAATGGAGTTATTGGAATGGTATCAAACATATGGAACCCACATGTTTGACTCCGTTCCATCGATGCCATTACAATGAGCCCATCCTCCTAAAAGTCCTCCTACCAGCCTTTGTGTGTCAGTGTACTCGCTGATAAAGTTGTAATATATTTTGCAGGGAGCCAATGATCAACCATTGATACATGAGTTAAACTGTATATATTGTTTGTAAATGACAAAGTAATCATGAATGAATTGATGTGCTGTGTGTTTCAGGGAGACTCTGGTGGCCCGTTGGTGTGTGGAGGTGAACTAAGGGGACTCGTGTCATTCGGTACAAAATGTGGCATCAAGACCAAACCTGGGGTGTACACACTCATATCAAAAATGTACCTTGATTGGATCAACAAAACCATGAGGAAGTCACTGATTGACTGATACCTGCTTTCTCAGGCTTTCCTCAATAATTGTGAAATTATTTAATATTTACTGAATTTGAATTATAGCTCATGTGCTGTAAAGTATGTTTGATCTCTTGCCAAGCTTTGTGTGAATAAGTGCAGTGATGTAATGTAAACCTAAACATGTGATGTAAGTACAAAATGGGAAAATATGGATATTGAATTTGCTCACTAAAATTAAAATGTGAAAACAAACAGACATTTCATGTGTTTTACTATCCTTTAAAATGGACTACTGTGTGTTCAACCTGACATGTCAAGTCTTGTACTAGTTGAAAATAAATCACATGTGATAGTTCAAGACTGGAAGTGTCTTTTTAAACATGAAAATAACACTGAGAAACGTCTTTCATCTGAAACACCACTCTTCCTGTCACCGTCTCAACCTTAACTACTCAACCTTAGTAGGCTACAGAAACAGACACATCCTCAGGGCCCGACGTAGTCATCGGGAAGAACTGTTATAGAACCGCCATCGTCATACATGAGGTCCAATCCAAGTATGTGGTTATAGATTTCATTGGACAACATCTCGTAAGCAATACTATACACATTAAAAAGATTTAAAAAACTGTAGAAATCATTAGGTGAATATCCCAGCTAATCACAACACTGGCAGGTAAGTACTACTGCAAAACACAATCGTTCCACTATTACTGCAGATTTGGAGTACCAAAAATTGCTTTGCGGTGGCTTAAATCAGCTCCCTCTGTCATCTGGCGTTAACAAAATCAAATAAATTGTCACATGTGCCTCATACAAGTTGTAGACATTAACGTGAAGTTCTTACTTACAAGCCCTTAACCAATAATGCAGTTCAAGAAATAGAGTTAAGAAAATATTTACTAAAAGTTTACGTTTTTTTATATGAAGTAACACAATAAATAACAATAACGGGGCTATATACATGGGGTGCCGGTACCGAATCAATGTGCGGGGGTACAGGTTAGTTGAGGTCATTTGTACATGTAGGTAGGGGTAAAGTGACTATGCATAGATAATAAACAGCGAGTAGCAGCAGTGTAAAAAGAAAGGGGGGGGGGGGCCATATGACTAATTGTTCACTAGTCTTATGGATTGGGGGTAGAAGCTCTAAAGGAGCCTTTGGACCAAGACTTGGCGCTCTGGTACCACTTGCCGTGAAGTAAGAGAGAGAACAGTCTATGACTTGGGTGACTAGAGTCTTTCGACTAGAGTCGATTGAGTGCTGAGACTCAGCAGAGTCTCAGCACTCAATCGCTGGTTGTAAACTGTTTTCTGCCCCTCCCAAAAGATAGAATTTGTAGATAATTGGCCCTCTTTCTGGGACTCACCCACAAACAGGACCAAGCCTGACCTGCTGAGGAGTGACGGACTCCATCCTAGCTGGAGGGGTGCTCTCATCTTATCTACCAACATAGATAGGGCTCTAACTCCTTTAGCCCCACAATGAAATAGGGTGCAGGCCAGGCAGCAGGCTGTTAGCCAACCTGCCAGCTTAGTGGAGTCTTGCCAATAGCACAGCCAGTGTAGTCAGCTCAGCCATACCCATACCCATTGAGACTGTGTCTGTGCCTCGACCTAGGTTGGGCAAAACTAAACATGGCGGTGTTCGCCTTAGCAATCTTATTAGGATAAAGACCTCCCCCATTCCTGCCATTATTGAAAGAGATCATGATACCTCACATCTCAAAATAGGGCTTCTTAATGTTAGATCCCTCACTTCAAAGGCAGTCATAGTCAATGAACTAATCACTGATCATAATCTTGATGTGATTGGCCTGACTGAAACATGGCTTAAGCCTGATGAATTTACTGTGTTAAATGAGGCCTCACCTCCTGGTTACACTAGTGACCATATCCCCCGTGCATCCCGCAAAGGCGGAGGTGTTGCTAACATTTATGATAGCAAATTTCAATTTACAAAAAAAAAAATGACTTTTTCGTCTTTTGAGCTTCTAGTCATGAAATCTATGCAGCCTACTCAATCACTTTTTTATAGCTACTGTTTACAGGCCTCCTGGGCCATATACAGCGTTCCTCTCTGAGTTCCCTGAATTCCTATCAGACCTTGTAGTCATAGCAGATCATATTCTAATTTTTAGTGATTTTAATATTCAAATGGAGAAGTCCACAGACCCACTCCAAAAGTCTTTCGGAGCCATCATCGACTCAGTGGGTTTTGTCCAACATGTCTCTGGACCTACTCACTGCCACAGTCATACTCTGGACCTAGTTTTGTCCTATGGAATAAATGTTGTAGATCTTAATGTTTTCCCACATAATCCTGGACTATCGGACCACCATTTTATTACGTTTGCAATCGCAACAAATAGTCTGCTCAGACCCCAACCAAGGAGCATCAAAAGTCGTGCTATAAATTCTCAGACAACACAAAAATTCCTTGATGCCCTTCCAGACTCCTTCTGCCTACCCAAGGACGTCGGAGGACAAAAATCAGTTAACCACTTAACTGAGGAACTCAATTTAACCTTGCGCAATACCCTAGATGCAGTTGCACCCCTAAAAACGAAAAACATTTGTCATAAGAAACTAGCTCCCTGGTATACAGAAAATACCCGAGCTTTGAAGCAAGCTTCCAGGAAATTGGAACGGAAATGGCGCCACACCAAACTGGAAGTCTTCCGACTAGCTTGGAAAGACAGTACCGTGCAGTACCGAAGAGCCCTCACTGCTGCTCGATCATCCTACTTTTCCAACTTAATCGAGGAAAATAAGAACAATCCAAAATTTATTTTTGATACTGTTGCAAAGCTAACTAAAAAGCAGCATTCCCCAAGAGAGGATGGCTTTCACTTCAGCAGTAATAAATTCATGAACTTCTTTGAGGAAAAGATCATGACCATTAGAAAGCAAATTACGGACTCCTCTTTGAATCTGCGTATTCCTCCAGGGCTTAGCTGTCCTGGATCTGCACAGCTCTGCCAAGGCCTAGGATCGGGAGAGACACTTAAGTGTTTTAGTACTATATCTCTTGACACAATGATGAAAATAATCATGGCCTCTAAACCTTCAAGCTGCATACTGGATCCTATTTCTACTAAACTGCTGAAAGAGCTGCTTCCTGTGCTTGGCCCTCCTATGTTGAACATAATAAACAGCTCTCTATCCACCGGATGTGTACCAAACTCACTAAAAGTGGCAGTGATAAAGCCTCTCTTGAAAAAGCCAAACCTTGACCCGGAAAATATAAAAAACTATCGGCCTATATCGAATCTTCCATTCCTCTCAAAAATTTTAGAAAAAGCTGTTGCGCAGCAACTCACTGCCTTTCTGAAGACAAACAATGTATACGAAATGCTTCAGTCTGGTTTTAGACCCCATCATAGCACTGAGACTGCACTTGTGAAGGTGGTAAATGACCTTTTAATGGCGTCAGACCGAGGCTCTGCATCTGTCCTCGTGCTACTAGACCTTAGTGCTGCCTTTGACACCATCGATCACCACATTCTTTTGGAGAGACTGGAAACCCAAATTGGTCTACACGGACCAGTTCTGGCCTGGTTTAGATCTTACCTGTCGGAAAGATATCAGTTTGTCTCTGTGAATGGTTTGTCCTCTGACAAATCAACTGTGCATTTCGGTGTTCCTCAAGGTTCCGTTTTAGGACCACTATTGTTTTCACTATATATTTTACCTCTTGGGGATGTTATTAGAAAACATAATGTTAACTTTCACTGCTATGCGGATGACACACAGCTGTACATTTCAATGAAACATGGTGAAGCCCCAAAATTGCCCTCGCTAGAAGCCTGTGTTTCAGACATAAGGAAGTGATTGGCTGAAAACTTTCTACTTTTAAACTCGGACAAAACAGAGATGCTTGTTCTAGGTCCCAAGAAACAAAGAGATCTTCTGTTAAATCTGACAATTCATCTTGATGGTTGTAAAGTCGTCTCAAATAAAACTGTGAAGGACCTCAGCGTTACTCTTGACCCTGATCTCTCTTTTGACGAACATATCAAGACTGTTTCAAGGACAGCTTTTTTCCATCTACGTAACATTGCAAAAATCAGAAATTTTCTGTCCAAAAATGATGCAGAAAAATTAATCCATGCATTTGTTACTTCTAGGTTAGACTACTGCAATGCTCTACTTTCCGGCTACCCGGATAAAGCACTAAATAAACTTCAGTTAGTGCTAAATACGGCTGCTAGAATCCTGACTAGAACCAAGAAATTTGATCATATTACTCCAGTGCTAGCTTCCCTACACTGGCTTCCTGTTAAGGCAAGGGCTGATTTCAAGGTTTTACTGTTAACCTATAAAGCGTTACATGGGCTTGCTCCTACCTATCTTTCCGAGTTGGTCCTGCCGTACATACCAATACGTACGCTACGGTCACAAGACGCAGGCCTCCTAATTGTCCCTAGAATTTCTAAGCAAACAGCGGGAGGCAGGGCTTTCTCCTATAGATCTCCATTTTTATGGAACAGTCTGCCTACCCATGTGAGAGACGCAGACTCGGTCTCAACCTTTAAGTCTTTACTGAAGACTTATCTCTTCAGTAGGTCATATGATTGAGTGTAGTCTGGCCCAGGAGTGTGAAGGTGAACGGAAAGGCTCTGGAGCAACGAATCGCCCTTGCTGTCTCTGCCTGGCCGGTTCCCCTCTCTCCACTGGGATTCTCTGCCTCTAACCCTGTTACAGGGGCTGAGTCACTGGCTTACTGGTGCTCTTTCATGCCGTCCCTGGGAGGGGTGCGTCACTTGAGTGGGTTGAGTTACTGACGTGATCTTCCTGTCTGGGTTGGCGCCCCCCCTTGGTTTGTGCTGTGGTGGAGATCTTTGTTGGCTATACTCTGCCTTGTCTCAGGATTATAAGTTGGTGGTTGAAGATATCCCTCCAGTGGTGCGGGGGCTGTGCTTTGGCAAAGTGGGTGGGGTTATATCCTTCCTATTTGGCCCTGTCCGGGGGTATCTTCGGGTGGGACCACAGTGTCTCCTGACCGCTCCTGTCTCAGCCTCCAGTATTTATGCTGCAGTAGTTTGTGTCGGGGGGCTGGGGTCAGTTGGTTATACCTGGAGTACTTCTCCTGTCTTATCCAGTGTCCTGTGTGAATTTAAGTATGCTTTCTCTAATTCTCTCGTTCTCTCTTTCTTTCTCTCTCTGAGAACCTGAGCCCTAGGACCATACGTCAGGACTACCGGGCATGACGACTCCCTGCTGCCCCCAGTCCGCCTGGCCTTGCTGCTATTCCAGTTTCAACGGTTCTGCCTGCGGTTACGGAACCCCTACCTGTCCCAGACCTGCTGTTTTCAACTCTTAATGATCGGCTATGAAAAGTCAACAGATTTATTCCTGATTATTATTTGACCATGCTTGTCATTTATGAACATTTTGAAAATCTTGGTTCTCTCTAATTTTCTCCTTCTCTCTTTCTTTCTCTCGGAGGACCTGAGCCCTGGGACCATACGTCGGGACTGCCGGGCGTGGTGGCTCCTTGCTGTCCCCAGTCCGTCTGGCCTTGCTGCTGTTCTGCCTGCGGTTATGGAACCGCCACCTGTCCCAGACCTGTTGTTTTTCAACTCTTAATGATCGGCTATGAAAAGCCAACTGAATATTATTCATGATTATTATTTGACCATGCTTGTCACTTATGAACATTTTTGAACATCTTGGCATAGTTCTGTTATAATCTCCACCCGGCACAGCCAGAAGAGGACTGGCCACCCCTCATAGCCTGATTCCTCTCTAGGTTTCTTCCTAGGTTTTGGCCTTTCTAGGGAGTTTTTCCTAGCCACCGTGCTTCTACACCTGCATTCTAGCTGTTTGGGGTTTTAGGCTGGGTCTCTGTACAGCACTTCGAGATATTAGCTGATGTACGAAGGGCTATATAAAATAAACTTGATTGATTGATTTGACAATTTTTTGGGCCTTCAATACAGGACTAAGATCGAATCGTACTACACCGGCTCTAACGCTCGTTGGATGTGGCAGGGCTTGCAAAACATTACAGACTACAAAGGGAGCACAGCCGAGAGCTGCCCAGTGACACGAGCCTACCAGACGAGCTAAACTACTTCTATGCTCGCTTCGAAGCAAATAATACTGAAACATGCATGAGAGCACCAGCTGCTCTGGGAAGACTGTGATCACGCTCTCCGCAGCCGATGTGAGTAAGACCTTTAAACAGGTCAACATTCACAAGGCCGTAGGTTCAGATGAATTATCAGGACATGTACTGCGAGCATGCGCTGACCAACTGGCAAGTGTCTTCACTGACATTTTCAACAGCTCTCTGTCCAAGTCTGTAATACCAACATGTTTTAAGCAGACCACCATAGTCCCTGTGCCCAAGAACACTAAGGTCACCTGCCTAAACCACTATCGACTTGTTGCACTCACGTCTGTAGCCATGAAATGCTTTGAAAGGCTGGTCATGGCTCACATCAACACCATCATCCCAGAAACCCTAGACCCACTCCAATTTGCATTCCGCCCCAACAGATCCACAGATGATGCAATCTCAATCGCACTCCACACTGCCCTTTCCCACCTGGACAAAAGGAAAACCCATGTGAGAATGCTATTCATTGTCAACAGCTCAGCTTTCAACACCATAGTGCCCTCAAAGCTCATCAATAAGATATAGACCCTGGGACTAAAAACCTCCCTCTGCAACTGGATCCTGGACTTCCCGACGGGCCGCCCCCAGGTGGTTTGGGTAGGTAACAACACATCTGCCACGTTGATCCTCAACACAGGGGCCCTCAGGTGTGCGTGCTCAGTCCCCTCCTGTACTCCCTGTTCACTCATGACCGCACGGCCAGGCACGACTCCAACACCATCATTGAATGTTCTGATGACACAACAGTGGTAGGCCTGATCACCGACAATGACGAGACAGCCTATAGGGAGGAGGTCAGAGAGGTCAGAGCACGCCCCCATTCTCATCGACGGGGCTGCAGTGGAGCAGGTTGAGAGCTTCAAGTTCCTTGGTGTCCACATCCCCAACAAACTAACATGGTCCAAGCACACCAAGACAGTCGTGAAGAGGGCATGACAAAGCCTATTCCCACTCAGGAGACTGAAAAGATTTGGCATGGGTCCTGAGATCCTCAAAAGGTTCTACAGCTGCACCATCGAGAGCATCCTGACTAGTAGCATCACTGCCTGGTATGGCAACTGCTCGGCCTCCGACCGCAAGGCACTACAGAGGATACAAAGCCAAGCTTTCTGCCATCCAGGACCTCTATAACAGGCTGTGTCAGAGGAAGGCCCTAAAAATGTCCAATGACTCCATCCACCCTAGTCATAGACTGTTCTCACTGCTACCGCATGGCAAGCTGTACCGGAGTGCCAAGTCTAGGTCCAAGAGGCTTCTAAAGAGCTTCTACCCCCAAGCCATAAGGCTCCTGAACATCTAGTCAAATGGCTACCCAGACTATTTGCAGTGCCCCACCCCCCCACCCCCTCTCACAACCTCATTACACCACTGCTACTCTCTGTTGTCATCTATGCATAGTCACTTTAATAACTCTACCTACATGTACATACTACCTCAAATAACCAGTGTCCACGCACATTGACTCTGTATCGGTACCCCGCCCCTGTATATTGTCTCGCTACTGTTATTTTACTGCTGCTCTTTAAATACTTGTTACTTTTATCTCTTATTCTTATCTGTATTTTTTTGAAACTGCATTGTTGGTTAGGGGCACGTAAGTAAGCATTTCACTGTAAGGTCTACCTGTTGTATTCGGCTCATGTGACTACTACAATTTCATTGCATTTCATTTGACATCTGTTCATACATTAGAATCCATCCATGTAGTTTCTGAGAAACGGGACGGTTTAGTTTCATCTCAGATCTCATCACAATGACAGTCATGGTTTGTCAAGAACGCTGTGGTTTCACCGTATGGGGGTCTGTGGTGAGTCTGCCATCAAAGCATTTCATCATGTCAGCCATTTCTCTGAACTTGCTGTCACTAACCCTATCCCTGCAACCAAGTGCCAGAGATGCTAGCTAGTGGATAACCTGAGACACACTTCTTCAGGCTGTGGTTGTAAATAATAATTAGTTTTTCATTGACCTGCCTGGTAAATTAAAAGGTAAAAATGAAAAAAGGGAATAAACGCTGGAGATAATTAAACCACCCTTGTACGACACAGAAACAGCTTTTTGTATGGATGTGTCGTGTGCTTTCACATTTCCTCAGTGAAGCTGGAAGCTGATGGACAAGCTGATTGATAGCTGACGATGTTGAGGTCATAAAGATAACTCGTCTCGGTAAAACAACAGCATTTGGTGTTAAAGCATGCTGCATAAACAGGAAGTTCAACAGGAAGCTACAAACGGCACCCTATTCCCTGTGTGCATTACTTGACCAGGGCCCATATGGATTGGGTGTCATTTGGGACACACCTCCCTTGTTAGTGTGAGATACATCTGAAGAAAACCAATGGTCTTTGCAGATGCAGATAGAGCCAGAAGGAAACCCTGACTGTGTCTGTGGGTTAGTTTACTGACAGCCTGTGAGCTACAGGGGGGGGGGGGGGGGGGATGTCAGAGAGCTGCACAATACAGGCAGGCAGTTATGCTGACTCAGTGTTTCAGGGTAGTTAGTGAGTTAGTGAACTACTGTGTGAGAGGAAACTAGCGAGATAGGGGCTGGGGCGGGGGGGTTGGAGGTCTTCAGTTTCACAATCACTGATAGGGTTGGGTTTCCACTGAGTGCCTCACGCCTCAATCTGCCCAGTGTTATGGGAATTGGTCATGATCACACAGTGCGTGTATACATTATATTTAATTGATTTATATGTATTTATACCATGGCATTGCTGAATTCCTTCTGATTGGCTTGAAGGGCATTCTAGAACGTGCACCGTTTCCCTATAATGCATGGTAGAATTCAACGGCTATATTATTCTAACATGTTCTACATTTGAGCTGCTTTTGAAAGTAAAAGTCAAATTGAAAATATTATTGGCGTTGTTGGTTTTTCAATTTTCATAATAGCAAGCCAGCAGCACCGGTTAGCTAAGCTAGCGTGTCTGTTTGTTTGGTTACCAAGGTAACTACTGTAGCTATCTGGTATACTTGCTAGCTACTCTACATCAGTGGATGTTGAACACATTTTTTATGTATAATCAACTCAGGGCTGTATGCATTCTCTAGGAAAATAAAGAAACTCTGTGGAAGGATAATGTCACTTGCTAGAGCGTCGTGGCATACTTTTCATGCATTATTTTCAACAGAGTGCATAGCCCTTTGATGATTATCCTTTACAGAATGTTTTAATGCATTAATAACTGAAACACTGCTGGCTTGGTAATGGCGCCGGAGGGAATTGCTGCCATTTTACGGGCTCCTAACCAACCGTGCTATTTTGTGTGGGTTTTTTTCTGCGTTGTTTGTAACTTATTTTGTACGTAATGTTGCTGCTACCGTCTCTTATGACCGAAAAGAGCTTCTGGACATCAGAAAACCGTTACTCACCTCAAACTGGATGAAGATTTTCGTTTTTTATGAGTCCGACGCAAAAGATGCTCAAATTCCCATCACTAGCGTGAAAAAAAAGACGGAAATACAGGGGGAAGAGATCGGGGTGCCTTGTGAGAATTCGTCAGCGAGTGGGTAACCTGCCCCTACCATCCGTTCACTTGACCAACGTGTAATCACTGGAGAATAAACTGGATGATCTCACCGAGTGAGGAGTATAACACCCCAGTCACTGGCTTCGTCAATAAGTACATCGACGACGTCGTCCCTACAGTGACAGTAAGCATATATCCCAACCAGAATCAAATCAAATGTATTTATATAGCCTTTCGCATATCAGCTGATATCTCAAAGTGCTGTACAGAAACCCAACCTAAAACCCCAAACAGCAAGCAATGCAGGTGTAGAAGCACGGTGGTGTAACGGGTGTCGTCGGAAGGATGAGACCAAGGCGCAGCGTTCTTTGAGATACACATAATTTATTAACGAAGCGAAACTTTAGAAAAAACAAAACAATAAAGAATAACAACGACCGAACAGCTTCGTTGTGCAAACTACCTGCACACAAACAAAGAACAAGATCCCACACAGAAGGAGGGAAAAGGCTGCCTAAGTATGATCCCCAATCAGAGACAACGGTAGACAGCTGCCTCTGATTGGGAACCACACTCGGCCAGAAACAAAGAAATACAGAACATAGAATGCCCACCCAAATCACGCCCTGACCAAACCAAAATAGAGACATAAAAAGGCTCTCTAAGGTCAGGGCGTGACAGGTGGCTAGGAAAAACTCCCTAGAAAGGCCAAAACCTAGGAAGAAACCTAGAGAGGACCCAGGCTATGAGGGGTGGCCAGTCCTCTTCTGGCTGTGCCGGGTGGAGATCATAACAGAACATGGCCAATATGTTCAAATGTTCATAAATGACCAGCATGGTCAAATAATAGTAACCAGAATCCCAACCAGAAGCCATGGATTACAGGCAACATCCGCACTGAGCTAAAGGCTAGAGCTGCTGCTTTCAAGGAGCGGGACACTAATCCGGACGCTTATAAGATATCCCGCTATGCCCCCCGACGAACCATCAAACAGGCAAAGAGCCAATACAGGACTAAGATTGAATCCTACTACTCTGGCTCTGAAGCTCGTCACATCTGGCTGGGCTTGCAATCTATTACGGACTACAAAGGGAACCCCAGCCGCGAGCTGCCCAGTGACGCGAGCCTACCAGATGAGCTGAATGACTTTTATGCTCCCTTCGAGGCAAACAACACTGAAGCATGCATGATATCACCAGCTGTTCCGGACAACTGTGTGATCACGCTCTCCGTAGCCGATATGAGCAAGACCTTTAAACAGGTCAACATTCACAAGGCTGCGGTGCCAGGCGGATTACCAGGACGTGTACTCAGAGCATGCACGGACCAAATGGCAAGTGTCTTCAGTGACATTTTCAACCTGTCCCTGGCCGAATTTGTACTACTTACATGTTTTAAGCAGACCACCATAGTACCTTCACTCCAAGAACGCAAAGGTAACCTGCCTAAATGATCCTGTCTGTAGCCATGAAGTTCTTTGAAAGGCTGGTCATGGCTCACATCAACACCATCATCCTGGAGACCCTAGACCCACTCCAATTTGCATACAGTCTGAACAGATCCACAGATGGCACAATCTGAATCGCTCTGCATGTGAGAATGATGTTCATTGACTACAGCTCAGCGTTCAACACCATAGTGCCCACGAAGCTCATCACTAAGCTAAGAACCCTGGGATTAAACACCTCCCTCTGCAACTGGATCCTGGACTTCCTGACGGGCCGCCCGCAGGTGGTAAGGGTAGGCAACAACACATCTGCCACGCTGATCCTCAACATGGGGGCCTCTCAGGGGTTCATGCTTAGTCCCCTCCTGTACTTCCTGTTCACCCACGACTGCGTGGCAAAGCACAACCAGTCACCCAAGTCATAGACTGTTCTCTCTTTCTCTCTCTCACTTCACGGCAAGTGGTACCGGAACGCCAAGTCTTGGTCCAAAAGGCTCCTTTACAGCTTCTACCCCCAAGCCATAAGACTAGTGAACAATTAATCATATGGCCACCCGGACTACTTGTATTGACACCCCCTCCCCCCATTATTTTTACACTGCTGCTACTCGCTGTTTATTATCTATGCATAGTCACTTTACCCCTACCTACATGTACAAATGACTTCAACTAACCTGTACCCCCGCACATTGATTCGGTACCGGTACCCACTGTATATAGCCCAGTCATTGTTTTTTTATTGTGTTACTTTATATAAAAAAAAATATAAAAAACTGCATTTTAAGGGCTTGTAAGTAAGAATTTCACGCTAATGTCTACAACTGTTGTATGAGGCGCATTTTGATTGGTGTATATAGTTTTGATTTTGTTAAACACCAGACGACTGAGGGCTCTGTTTTCAAGCCACTGCAGAGACCATTTTGATAGTACACTGTAAACATATACTTTGGGGGCTATAGAAATGCATGTATTGAAGGTGCTACCCATAGGATACATTTTTATTTTTGCATTGTAATTTCTGAAAATGTCCATAATATATCTGCAGTAATAGTGGAATGATTGTGTTTCACAGTATGTATGACGATGGCGATTCTATAACAGTTCTTCCCGATGACTACGTCGGGCCCCGAGGATGTGTCTGTTTCTGTAGCCTACTAAGGTTGAGTGGTTAAGGTTGAGACGGTGACAGGAAGAGTGGTGTTTCAGATGAAAGACGTTTCTCACTGTGTTATTTTCATGTTTAAAAAGACGACACTTCCAGTCTTGAACTATCACATGTGATTTATTTTCAACTAGTACAAGACTTGACATGTCAGGTTGAACACACAGTAGTCCATTTTAAAGGATAGTAAAACACATGAAATGTCTGTTTGTTTTCACATTTTAATTTTAGTGAGCAAATTCAATATCCATATTTTCCCATTTTGTACTTACATCACATGTTTAGGTTTACATTACATCACTGCACTTATTCACACAAAGCTTGGCAAGAGATCAAACATATTTTACAGCTTCCAGCACATGAGCTATAATTCAAATTCAGTAAATATTAAATAATTTCACAATTATTAAGGAAAGCCTGAGAAAGCAGGTATCAGTCAATCAGTGACTTCCTCATGGTTTTGTTGATCCAATCAAGGTACATTTTTGATATGAGTGTGTACACCCCAGGTTTGGTCTTGATGCCACATTTTGTACCGAACGACACGACTCCCCTTAGTTCACCTCCACACACCAACGGGCCACCGGAGTCTCCCTGAAACACACAGCACATCAATTCATACATGATTACTTTGTCATTTACAAACAACATATACAGTTTAACTTGTGTATCAATGGTTGATCATTGGCTCCCTGCAAAATATATTACAACTTTATCAGCGAGTACACTGACACACACACACACACTCAGACACACACTCAGACACACCTGACATGAGTCCACCCTGGTATTGTCCACAGACCCGGCACACAGCATGTTGTAGGTGATGATTGGGGTCATGTTGTAGTAGTCTGCAGAGTTACACTTCCTCCTGTCGATCACGGTGACGTTGGTAGATTTCAGGACGTCAGACATGGTTTTAGCATTGTTCTCGGTGGCTCCCCATCCAGACACTGAGCAGGCGGTCCCTGCTTGGACGTCTGCCAGAGGGACAGGTAACGCTAGAGGTCTCACTGCCGTAGTCAGCTTTACTTTCTTATCCAACTGAGAAGGAGAAGGTCGTGTCAATTCTCCTTCAACTGTCTCTAGATGTGAATAATGTCTGACACCAGTAGTGACTGACCTTCAACAGCATGATGTCGTTGACCTTGAATCCGGGGTCATAACAGGGATGAGGGACGCGACCTTTAACCTTACGGACCTGTCTAGTGTCCTTCTCCTCCTGTTTGATGGAGTGGACCCCAAGAAACACCTTGTTGATGCTTCAGACAGAAACACAACCTTCTGGTTAGATCAGATGAAGGACGCAGCCCAACAACTACAATGACACAATCTCAGAAGCACAACGGAAACTAATCTAAAACATTTGAGACAGAGTTGCTAAGCAAACCATTACAGTGACAGCATCTGTACAAGGACAACAACACTGATATTGGACCTACTCAGTACAGTGGGCTGCAGTCAGGACCCATTGCTGGTGGATCAGGATTCCTCCACACATTTTGTTTCCTTTGTTGTCCTCCAGTAGAGCCATGTAGGGTAAGGAGTGAGGCTTCACCTCCTTTCCACCAATGATCTCTGCACAGTCACCTAGGAGCAGGGACAAAACACCAACAGTAACTAATTAGAGAAATAATAATAACACACACACACACACATAAACACACACACATAATCACTCACACACACACACACACACACACACACACACACATGGACACCACCATCACTAGCACAGAGAGGCTGCTACCCTACATACACAGACTTGAAATCATTGGCCACTTTAAATGAATGGAACACTAGTCACTTAAATAATGCCACTTTAATAATATTTACATATCTTGCATTACTCATCTCATATGTATATACGGCATTCTATACTATTCCACTGTATCTTAGTCTATGCCTCTCTGACATTGCTCGTCCATATATTTTTATATTCTTAATTCCATTACTTTACTTAGATTTGTGTGTATTAGGTATTTGTTGTGAAATTGTTAGATATTACTTGTTAGATATTGCTGCACTGTCAGAACTAGAGGCACAAGCATTTCGCTACACTCGCATTAACATCTGCTAAACACGTGTATGTGACAAATAACATTTGATTTGATTTGACATAAACAAACACACACACAAACACACACCTACCTGAGTGCAGATATAGAAGGATCATGGTAGAGGTCCAGAAACTGGCTGCAGTGGAGAGGATCATGGTTATTTAACTCTGATGTAACCTCAGTAGTTCAAAGTCTACTGTGATGCTCTCTGATCTCTCTCTTTATACTTACTATAGAGGATGTGGTCTGATGTTCACCTCAAAGTGGAAACATATAAGCATGCACACACACACACACACAAACACACATGCATACGATCACTTTGTCACAACTTCCGCCGAAGTCGGTCCCTCTCCTTGTTCGGGCGGCGTTCGGCAGTCGACGTCACCGGCCTTCTAGCCATCGCCGATCCACTTTTCATTTTCCATTTGTTTTGTCTTTGTTTTACACACGTGGTTTCTATTCCCCAATTACATGTTCATTATTTAACCCTCTTTATTCCCCATCGTTTTTGTGCGTGTTTGTTTTTGGTACTTTGGTCCTTTTGTGTGGGCTTGGTATTACTTCATGTATTTGGTCATTTTGAGTTAAGTTAATTTTATGACTCATCTCTGCTGTCCTGAGCCTGACACCTCTGCACCAGCTACACCCAGACCTTTACACACATCCTCTACCATTTTACTTAAATGTCCCCATTCACCACCTTAAATCACAATTTCATTCAAACAAGATGACTGAATGTGTAAAAGAAGATGGCAATGACAAATTATAAAAGAAGAAACAAGAGTTTATCATTTACTCCAGTAGTTTTACGGCTTTACACAATGACCCTCGGTCCACAAAAAGTAGTTTACTGTCTAGTTTAGTTTCTAGTATAGAAGTACTTCGTTACACTGTTAGCCCACTCAGTCTGTTGAAGAAGAGAATCTGTTCACCAATAGTAGAGACAGAATGCCAACAACGAAGTCATTCCATTCGAATGAAAACCCAATGACTCAGTTATACAAGAAAGTTACATCATTTACAGAGGCTTCACCTTTCACTCGTTATTTTCCATTTGAGTCACAAATGGCACCCTATTCACTACATAGTGCACTACTTGCCTATGGACCCTGGTCAAAAGTAGTGCACGACTTCCCCATGGACCCTGGTCAAAAGTAGTGCACGACTTCCCTATGGACCCTGGTCAAAAGTAGTGCACTATTTCCCCATGGACCCTGGTCAAAAGTAGTGTACTATTTCCCTATGGACCCTGGTCAAAAGTAGTGCACGACTTCCCTATGGACCCTGGTCAAAAGTAGTGCACTACTTCCCTATGGACCCTGATCAAAGGTAGTGCACTACTTCCCTATGGACCCTGGTCAAAGGTAGTGCACTACTTCCCCATGGACCCTGGTCAAAGTAGTGCACAACGTAGGGAGTAGGGAGCCATTTGGGGATGAATCCTATGTTTAGTGTTTACAAAATGCGTACTTTATTAGATAAAAAATTATGTCCATTTATTGTCTTAGACAGACAGGTAGGAGCACTCTTTCCATGCCAAGCATTAATATCATGCCGACTGACAATGTGTGGTCTATAATATTTACGTTCTTCATAAATAATAAGGTCAGCATTCCTATTTTTCAATGGAGACTTGTCAAAAGGAGGAGCTTGAATATTTAATAATTCTTAATACTCATCAATACTTAAAAAAAAAACTGCATTTATATTTATACAGGTTTGTCTTGAGATAAAAATCAAGTGTGTATCAATACTAATAACACATACTGGAAGCAGCTTGTATTCATCATCCGCATTAAACTTTATACTATCAAGAAAAGCTGGTGGAGTTGGCAGGTAGAGCTGCTATTCTTTATCTAGGACCAGTTCTAGTCAGGATGCCAGAGCAACACTGCATTCTACAGTAAGGAGCTCCACTGATCTAGGACCAGTTCTAGTCAGGATGCCAGAGCAACACTGCATTCTACAGTAAGGAGCTCCACTGATCTAGGACCAGTTCTAGTCAGGTCTACAATGCATTCCTCAGTAGTGAGTTATATAACTATATACATCACTGTACACATAAATATATACATCACTATATACATCACTATATACATCACTATATACACCACTATATACACCACTATATATATCACTATATACACCACTATATACATCACTATATACACCACTATATATATCACTATATACACCACTATATACACCACTACGTACACCACTATATACACCACTACATACACCACTATATACACCACTATATACACCACTATATACATCACTATATACACCACTATATACACCACTATATACACCACTATATACATCACTATATACATCACTATATACACCACTATATACACCACTACATACACCACTATATGCACCACTATATACACCACTACATACACCACTATATACACCACTATATACACCACTACATACACCACTATATACACCACTACATACACCACTATATACACCACTACATACACCACTATATACACCACTACGTACACCACTATATACACCACTATATACACCACTACATACACCACTATATACACCACTACATACACCACTATATACACCACTACATGCACCACTATATACACCACTATATACACCACTACATACACCACTACATACACCACTATATACACCACTACATACACCACTATATACACCACTACATACACCACTATATACACCACTATATACACCACTACATACACCACTATATACACCACTATATACACCACTACATACACCACTATATACACCACTATATACACCACTACATACATCACTATATACACCACTACATACATCACTATATACACCACTATATACACCACTATATACACCACTACGTACACCACTATATACACCACTATATACACCACTATATACACCACTACATACACCACTATATACACCACTACATACACCACTATATACACCACTATATACATCACTACATACACCACTATATACACCACTATATACACCACTACATACACCACTATACACACCACTATATACACCACTATATACATCATAACAACTGTAAGTGATGAATAAATAAATGTCAATTGGGGTGGAGCCAGAGTAAAGACTGTTGGGGGGGGGATGACCATAGAGGGACTAGCATGACCATTGGGGGGGGGGGGGGGGGGGGGGGGGGGGGGGTGAATATAGAGGGACTAGCATGACCATGGGGGGGGGGGGATGACCATAGAGGGACTAGCATGACCATTGGGGGGGGGTGACCATAGAGGGACTAGCATGACCATTGGGGCGGGGGGATGACCTATGAGGGACTAGCATGACCATTGGGGGGGGGTGACCTATGAGGGACTAGCATGACCATTTGGGGGGGAGGATGACCTATGAGGGACTAGCATGACCATTGGGGGGGCGGTCTCTGTATTTACCAACATACATCTGCCTGGTTATACGATGTACCGTCAGGATAGAACAGAGGCGTCTGGTAAGACAAGGGGCGGCGGACTATGGATTTTTGTAAACAACAGCTGATGCACGATATCTAAGGAAGTCTCGAGCTATTGCTCGCCTGAGGTAGAGTTTCTCATGATAGGCTGTAGACCACACTACCTACCGAGAGAGTTCTCATCTGTATTCTTTGTAGCTGTTTTACATACCACCTCAGTCAGAGGCTGGCACTAAGATAGCATTGAATGAGAAAACGCTCACCCAGAGGCGGCGCTCCTAGTAGCCGAGGACTTTAATGCAGGTGAAACTTAAATCCGTTTTACCAAATTTCTATCAGCATGTTAAATGTGAAACCAGAGGGAAAAGAACTCTGGACCACCTTTACTCCACACACAGAGACGCATACAAAGCTCTCCCTCGCCCTCCATTTGGCAAATCTGACCATAATTATATCCTCCTGATTCCTGCTTACAAGCAACAAATAAAGCAGGAAGCACCAGTGACGAGATAAATAAAAAGTGGTCAGAGGAAGCAGATGCTAAACTACAGGACTGTTTCGCTAGCACAGACTGGAATATGTTCCGGAATTCCTCCGATGGCATTGAGGAGTACACCACATCAGTCATTGGCATCATCAATAAGTGCATCGATGACGTCATCCCCACAGTGACAGTAGTCCAGGATCCAGTATACACCCACTGTGTGATCATGACCAATTCCCATAACACTGGGCAGATTGAGGTGTGAGGCACTCAGTGGAAACCCAAGCCTATCAGTGATTGTGAAACTGAAGACCTCCAACCCCCCCGCCCCAGCCCCTATCTCGCTAGTTTCCTCTCACACCGTGGTTCACTAACTCAATAACTACCCTGAAACACTGAGTCAGCATAACTGCCTGCCTGTAGTGTGCAGCTCTCTGACCCCCCCCCCCCCCCCCCCCCCCCTGTAGCTCACAGGCTGTCAGTAAACTAACCCACAGACACAGTCAGGGTTTCCTTCTGGCTCTATCTTCATCTGCAATGACCATTGGTTTTCTTCAGATGTATCTCACACTAACAAGGGAGGTGTGTCCCAAATGACACCCAATCCATATGGGCCCTGGTCAAGTAATGCACACAGGGAATAGGGTGCCGTTTGTAGCTTCCTGTTGAACTTCCTGTTTAGCAGCATGCTTTAACACCAAATGCTGTT
Organism: Salvelinus fontinalis; assembly: GCF_029448725.1. Lineage (NCBI taxonomy): Eukaryota > Metazoa > Chordata > Actinopteri > Salmoniformes > Salmonidae > Salvelinus > Salvelinus fontinalis. The sequence continues at coordinate 44,173,950 of NC_074692.1, forward strand.
GTTTTACCGAGACGAGTTATCTTTATGACCTCAACATCGTCAGCTATCAATCAGCTTGTCCATCAGCTTCCAGCTTCACTGAGGAAATGTGAAAGCACACGACACATCCATAAAAAAAGCTGTTTCTGTGTCGTACAAAGGTGGTTTAATTATCTCCAGCGTTTATTCCCTTTTTTCATTTTTACCTTTTAATTTACCAGGCAGGTCAATGAAAAACTAATTCTTATTTACAACCACAGCCTGAAGAAGTGTGTCTCAGGTTATCCACTAGCTAGCATCTCTGGCACTTGGTTGCAGGGATAGGGTTAGTGCCAGCTAGTTCAGAGAAATGGCTGACATGATGAAATGCTTTGATGGCAGACTCACCACAGACCCCCATATGGTGAAACCACAGCGTTCTTGACAAACCATGACTGTCATTGTGATGAGATCTGAGATGAAACTAAACCGTCACGTTTCTCAGAAACTACATGGATGGATTCTAATGTATGAGCAGATTTGTTGGAAAAAACTTGTATTCTATGTTTATTATAAATCGTATTGTAAATGGTCAACCCCCCCCAATGGTCATGCTGCTCCCACTATATTCACCCCCCCTCCCCCCCCAACTGGTCATGCTGCTCCCACTATGGTCACCCCCCCCCAACTGGTCATGCTGCTCCCACTATGGTCACCCCCCCCCCCCCCCCAATTGTCATGCTGTTCCCGTTAGAGTCACCCCCCCCCCCCCCCCCCCCCCACAATGGTCATGCTGCTCCCAGTATGCCCCCCCCCCCCCCCCAATTGTCATGCTGTTCCCATTATAGTCACCCCCCCCAATGGTCATTCTGCTCCCACCATGGTCACTCCCCCAATTGTCATGCTATTCCCATTATAGTCACCCCCCCCCCCCCCCCCCCAATTGACATGCTGTTCCCATTATAGTCACCCCCCCCCAATGGTCATGCTGCTCCCACTATAGTCACCCCCCCCAATTGTCATTCTGCTCCCACTATGGTCATCCCCCCCCAATGGTCATGCTGCTCCCACTATGGTCACCCCCCCCCCCCCCCCCCCAATGGTCATGCTGTTCCTACTATATGGTCCATCCCCCCCCCCCCCCCCCAATGGTCATGCTGTTCCTACTATACTATATGGTCCACCCCCCCCAATGGTCATGCTGCTCCCACTATGGTCACCCCCCCCCCCCCCCCCCCCATGGTCATGCTGCTCCCACTATGGTTACAGATGTATATAGTGGTGTATATAGTGGTGTATATAGTGGTGTATATAGTGGTGTATATAGTGGTGTATATAGTGGTGTATATTGTAATGTATATAGTGGTGTATATAGTGGTGTATATAGTGGTGTATATAGTGGTGTATATAGTGGTGTATATAGTGGTGTATGTAGTGGTGTATATAGTGGTGTATATAGTGGTATATATAGTGGTGTATATAGTGATGTATATAGTGGTGTATATAGTGATGTATATAGTGGGGTATATAGTGATGTATATAATTATGTATATTGTGAAGTATATAGTGGTGTATATAGTGATGTATATAGTGGGGTATCTAGTGATGTATATAGTGGTGTATATAGTGATGTATATAAGTATGTATATTGTGATGTATATAGTGGTGTATATAGTGATGTATATAATTATGTATATTGTGATGTATATAGTGATGTATATAGTTGTGTAGATAGTGGTGTATATAGTGGTGTATATAATTATGTATATTGTGATGTATATAGTGATGTATATAGTTGTGTATATAGTGGTGTATATAGTGGTGTATATAGTGATGTATATAATTATGTATATTGTGATGAATATAATTATGTATATTATGATGTATATAGTGATGTATATAGTTGTGTAGATAGTGGTGTATATAGTGATGTATATAATTATGTAAATTGTGATGTATATAATGATGTATATAGTGGTGTATATAGTGACGTATATAGTGATGTATGTAGTGATGTATATAGTGACGTATATAGTGATGTATATAATTATATATGTTTTGATGTATATAGTGATGTATATAGTGATGTATATAATTATGTATGTTTTGATGTATATAGTGATGTATATAGTGATGTATATAGTGGTGTATATAGTGGTGTATATAGTGATGTATATAGTGATGTATATAAGTATGTATGTTTTGATGTATATAGTGGTGTATATAGTGATGTATATAGTGGTGTATATAGTGATGTATATAGTGATGTATATAGTGGTGTATATAGTGGTGTATGTAGTGGTGTATATAGTGATGTATATAGTTGTGTATATAGTGGTGTATATAGTGGTGTATATAGTGGTGTATATAGTGATGTATATAGTGATGTATATAAGTATGTATGTTTTGATGCATATAGTGGTGTATATAGTGGTGTATATAGTGGTGTATATAGTGATGTATATAGTGATGTATATAGTTGTGTATATAGTGGTGTATATAGTGGTGCATATAGTGATGTATGTAGTGATGTATATAGTGATGTATATAGTGATGTATATAGTGATGTATATAGTGGTGTATATTGTGGTGTATATAGTGGTGTATATAGTGGTGTATTTAGTGGTGTATATAGTGGTGTATATAGTGATGTTTATAGTGATGTATATAGTGGTGTATATTGTGGTGTATATAGTGGTGCATATAGTGGTGTATTTAGTGGTGTATATAGTGGTGTATATAGTCATGTATATAGTGATGTATATAATTATGTATGTTTTGATGTATATAGTGGTGTATATAATGATGTATATAGTGGTGTATATAGTGGGGTATATAGTGGTGTATATAGTGATGTATATAGTGATGTATATAATTATGTATGTTTTGATGTATATAGTGGTGTATATAGTGGTGTATATAGTGGTCTATATAGTGGAGTATATAATGATGTGTATGGTGGTGTGTATAATGATGCATATAGTACTGTATATAGTGGTCTATATAGTGATGTATGTTTTGATGTATATAGTGGTGCATATAATGATGCATGTAGTGATGTATATAGTGGTGTATATAAATGACTTAAATGTAAATGTAAATGTATATTATGATGTATATAGTGGGGTATATAGTGATGTATATAGTGGTGTATATAATGATGTATATAGTGGTGTATATAGTGATATATATAGTGATGTATATAGTGATGTATATAGTGTTGTATATAGTGGTGTATATAGTGATGTATATAGTGGTGTATATAGTGGTGTATATAGTGGTGTATATAGTGATGTATATAATGATGTATATAGTGGTGTAAATAGTGATGTATATAGTGGGGTATATAGTGATGTATATAGTGGTGTATATAGTGATGTATATAGTGGTGTATATAGTGATATATATAGTGGTGTATATAGTGGTGTATATAGTGGTGTATATGGTGATGTATATAGTGATGTATATAGTGGTGTATATAGTGGTGTATATAGTGGTGTATATAGTGATGTATAAAGTGGTGCATATAGTGGTGTATATAGTGGTGTATATAGTGGTGTATATAGTGGTGTATATAGTGGTGTATATAGTGATGTATATAATGATGTATATAGTGGTGTAAATAGTGATGTATATAGTGGGGTATATAGTGATGTATATAATTATGTACATTGTGATGTATATAGTGGTGTATATAGTGATGTATATAGTGGTGTATATAGTGGTGTATATAGTGATGTATATAGTGGTGTATATAGTGGTGTATATAGTGGTGTATATAGTGATGTATATAGTGGGGTATATAGTGATGTATATAATTATGTATATTGTGATGTATATCGTGGTGTATATAGTGATGTATATAGTGGGGTATATAGTGATGTATATAGTGGTGTATATAGTGATGTTTATAATTATGTATATTGTGATGTATATAGTGATTTATATAATTATGTATATTGTGATGCATATAGTTGTGTATATAGTGGGGTATATAGTGATGTATATAGTGAGGTATATAGTGATGTATATAGTGGTGTATATAGTGGTGATGTATGTAGTGGTGTATATAGTGCAAGTTGTAAATAGTTGTAACGGCTGTCGTCGGTGGATGAAGGTGAGGACCAAGGTGCAGCGTGGTAAGTGTTGATGATGTGTAATAATCATCAAAATAGAACACTGAATAGCAAAATAACAAAGAAACAACCGAAAACAGTTCTGTCTGGTGCAGACACACAGACTGAAAATAACCACCCACAAAACCCAACAGAAAATAGGCTACCTAAATATGGTTCCCAATCAGAGACAATGACTAACACCTGCCTCTGATTGAGAACCATATCAGGCCAAACACAGAAAACCAACACAGAAACACAAAACATAGATAACCCACCCAACTCATGCCCTGACCACACTAAAACAAAGAAAATACAAAAGAACTATGGTCAGAACGTGACATTAGTGCCATAGTGCTATTTCTGTATGTATATAAACTAAGCAAAAAAGAAACGTCCTCTCACTGTCAACTGCGTTTATTTTCAGCAAACTTAACATATATTTGTATTGAACACAACAAGATTCAACAACTGAGACATAAACTGAACAAGTTCCACAGACGTGACTAACAGCATACTTCATAAAAATAAAAAATAAAGATTTCCACTGCATCAGGGATAGTACTACCTCCTGTTATGTAGGGTTCTGTGGGCGGACGGCCAATCAGATAATACCTCCTGTTATGTAGCGTTCTGTGGGCGGACGGCCAATCAGATAATACCTCCTGTTATGTAGTGTTCTGTGGGCGGACGGCCAATCAGATAATACCTCCTGTTATGTAGTGTTCTGTGGGCGGACGGCCAATCAGATAATATCTCCTGTTATGTAGCGTTCTGTGGGCGGACGGCCAATCAGATTATACCTCCAGTTATGTAGTGTTCTGTGGGCGGACGGCCAATCAGATAATACCTCCTGTTATGTAGTGTTCTGTGGGGGGACGGCCAATCAGATAATACCTCCTGTTATGTAGTGTTCTGTGGGCGGACGACCAATCAGATAATACCTCCTGTTATGTAGTGTTCTGTGGGCGGACGGCCAATCAGATAATACCTCCTGTTATGTAGTGTTCTGTGGGAGGACGGCCAATCAGACAATACCTCCTGTTATGAAGTGTTCTGTGGGCGGACGGCAATCAGAGGAAGGCCCAAATTGTCAAAGACTCCAGTCACCCAAGTCATAGACTGTTCTCTCTCTTACATCACGGCAAGTTGTACCAGAGCGCCAAGTCTTGGTCCAAAGGCTCCTTTACAGCTTCTACCCCCAATCCATAAGACTAGTGAACAATTAATCATATGGCCACCCGGACTACTTGTATTGACACCCCCTCCCTCCCCCCATTATTTTAACACTGCTGCTACTCGCTGTTTATTATCTATGCATAGTCACTTTACCCCTACCTACATGTTCAAATTAACTCAACTAACCTGTAACACCGCACATTGATTTGGTACCGGCACCCGCTGTATATTGTCCCATTACTGTTATTTATTGTGTTACTTTATAAACTCAGCAAAAAAAGAAAGGTCCTCTCACTGTCAACTGCGTTTATTTTCAGCAAACTTAACATGTAAATATTTGTATGAACACAACAAGATTCAACAACTGAGACATAAACTGAACAAGTTCCACAGACATGTGACTAACGAAAATTGAATAATGTGTCCCTGAACAAAGGGGGGATCAAAATCAAAAGTAACAGTCAGTATCTGGTGTGGCCACCAGCTGCATTAAGTACTGCAGTGCATCTCCTCCTCATGGACTGCACCAGATTTGTATGTTCTTGCTGTGAGATGTTACCCCACTCTTCCACCAAGGCACCTGCAAGTTCCCAGACATTTCTGGGGGGAATGGCCCTAGCCCTCACCCTCCGATCCAACAGGTCCCAGACGTGCTCAATAGGATTGAGATCCAGGCTCTTCGCTGGCAATGGCAGAACACTGACATTCCTGTCTTGCCATAAATCACACACAGAATGAGCAGTATGGCTCGTGGCATTGTCATACTGGAGGGTCATGTCAGGATGAGCCTGCAGGAAGGGTACCACATGAGGGAGGAGGATGTCTTCCCTGTAACGCACAGCATTGAGATTGCCTGCAATGACAACAAGCTCAGTCCGATGATGCTGTGACACACCGCCCCAGACCATGACAGACCCTCCACCTCCAAATCGATCCCGCTCCAGAGTACAGGCCTCTGTGTAACGCTAATTTCTTTGACGATAAATGCGAATCCGACCATCACCCCTGGTGAGACAAAACCGCAACTCGTCAGTGAAGAGCGCTTTTTGCCAGTCCTGTCTGGTCCAGTGTTGGAGGAATTAAATAATTCCTCTAATGTACTCATTAATTAAAATCAATCTGTCTATTGATTAGAATTTGTAAGATACTTATTACCATAAAATAGACAGGATACAGTCTTATTAAAATTAGATAATAGTATTTATTCTCGCAGCACGCTACCATTTGACCATAACCAACAGTTTATATACAAGATATGACGTCATAGGTTACAGAATAAATCTCCCCGTCCTGGCCAATTTAAAATAGGTTCAAAAGTTCATTCCAACTTCCCAACGCACACACATGACACACAATATAATCTATTCTCCTGAAGGCTCACTATAATTTATTACCACTTTAGCAGACAACTCAAGATAATGGAAGACCTAAAAAGTTACTCACTACCTTATCTAAACATCTCAGGGCTAAGTTGGGTCAGTTCAACCATAGTTTAACGACCCTTTCTGCTTATTTTATAACCCACAACACAAATCTCTTTTCACCAGGCGTTGCAGAGTTCAATTAGTTATAGTTTTATCTAAATCTAGAAATTGTTTTAATTATTTATTAACAAAATTCCTAACGATCCAGCGACAGTGGGTTTGTGCCCACAGGCGACGTTGTTGCCGGGGATGTCTGGTGAGGACCTGCCTTACAACAGGCCTACAAGCCCTCAGTCCAGCCTCTCTCAGCCTATTGCGGACAGTCTAAGCACTAATGGAGGGGTTGTGCGTCCCTGGTGTAACTGGGTCGATTGTTGTTGCCATTCTGTACCTGTCCCGCAGGTGGGATGTTCGGATGTACCAATCCTGTGCAGGTGTTGTTACATGTGGTCTGCCACTGCGAGGACGATTAGCTGTCCATCCTGTCTCCCTGTAGCTCTGTTTTAGGCGTCTCACAGTACAGACATTGCAATACATTGCCCTGGCCACATCTGCAGTCCTCATGCCTCTTTGCAGCATGCTTAAGGCACGTTCATGCAGATGGGCAGGGACCCTGGGCATCTTTCTTTTGGTGTTTTTCAGAGTCAGTAGAAAGACCTCTTTAGTGTCCTAAATTTTCATAACTGTGACCTTAATTGCCTACCGTCTGTAAGCTGTTGGTGTCTTAACGACCGTTCCACAGGTGCATGTTCATTAATTGTTTTTGGTTCATTGAACAAGCATGGGAAACAGTGTTTAAACCGTTTACAATGAAGATCTGTGAAGTTATTTGGATTTTTACGAATCATCTTTGAAAGACAGGGTCCTGAAAAAGGGATGTTTCTTTTTTTGCTGAGTTTATTCATGGTTTGTTATTTATAAAAACATTACCATTTTATTTTATTTTATTTAGTCCTGCATGTTGAAGCTTGGAGCCTAAAATTTTCACTGTACCCTGCAATCACAACTGTGACCCTGTACCTAGTGGCTAGAGCGTTGGACTAGTAACCAAAAGGTTGCTGGATCGATTCCTTGAGCTGATAATGTCAAAGTATTTTGTTCTGCCCCTGAGCAAGGCAGTTAACCCACTGTTCCCCGGGTGCCGTGGATGTTGATTAAGGCAGACCCCCCGCACCTCTCTGATTTGGGTTGAATGCAGAAGACATTACATTCTCCCTGAGTTCCTCTAGGTGGTGCTATTAGTAAACTTTCATGTCTATTGCCTTAGGAGACAGTGTGGTGTTTGATGCACACTGACAACAACACGTACCTGGAAGCTGTTGACACTGGAAATACCAATAACACAGTAATTTATTTACTTGTCCAAGACATCATCAAGGGTAACAGGCTGACCAAATGCCATCAATGTGTTTACCCAGTCACCATGGAGACACTCACCTCACCAACAGTACCACCATCATCACATCCTACATTTTTTTTAATTATAAAATGTAACCTTTATTTAACTAGGGAAGTCAGTTAAGAACAAATTCTTATTTACACTGAGGGCTGAACAATGGGTTAACTGCCTTTTTCAGGGGCAGAAAAGACAGAAGTTTACCTTTTCGGATTGGGGATTTGATGCAGCAACCTTGTCGGTTGCAGGCCCAACGCTCTAACCACTAGGCTACCTGCCACCCCGTAAGCGACTGTGTCTCTGGGCTCTATTTTCGGGTGGTGATAAGGAGGCGCAAGTGACAGATGCACATTAGTTTTGCCATTTCGTCATGTAAAAACTGGTGCACTTGCATTTTCCTAAAGCCAGGTTTGGCAATTTACCTGTCTAACATCAGCTGGCTTGCGCTGAGGTGGGAGGGGTGGAAATATTTGAGGTGTGTCCTTAAAAACGTGCGCCTATAGAGTACCACAGGATGAGTCATAATACCCATAACACCTAGCTGTCAAACAAGGAAATGGTTCCAATGGTTTTTCCATCATTCATTTTCCCCACAGGGGATTTAAAATAAGGGATGTGTTTCGTTTAGCATGTTTTTGGTTTTTGTTTCATTTCAGATGAAGAGGGAGCAGAGTCGACCCATCATTCAGGGCAAGATAGATAGGTAGATCCCCGCCTGTTTTGCATGTTATTTTGGCATTAATAAGTGTCACATAGGTTTGCAAACAATGTAAAAAAGAAATAGAAAATCATTGAGTTAATGAAGCTGTATACTAACTTGGTCTTTTTTTTTGCTTTCTTGACTAAAGGCAGCTCCAAAATACAGGTGTTTCAGCCCAGCTCAGTGCTTTCTGTATTGGTGGGGCGTAGCGATTGGTAATGTTCTCTAGTTGCGCCGTGATTGGTTCAGTGTTCTGTCACTCATGGGGACACTACGTCGCTGCGAAATCTAAGAGTAGAGCTCGAAAATTCAAGCCCCTTGGATGCTGCCATAGAGTTACATTAGATGTGCCCATCCAAGAAGTCTCAAGGTCATTGGCCACAGATAAAATGAGGTCAAATCACGTTATATCTACCTTAGCCTTGATTGGACTGATCATGTCAACATCATACTTTCTAAATCTTAGCTAGCAAGCTAGCAGTCATTATCATGACTCAGGTCAACAATCTACTGCCAAATCCTTTTTAATCCTTGTCATAAAAAGAGAAATTATAGATAAAGCGTATCGGTGCTCATCGGCAATTGGACATAAACGTTACACAACAGGTTGGAAATCGCATAATCAACCATGAGTAGTTTGGAAGGAATCAGCTGCTAACTGCAAGCATTGCAAAGCAATCACTAGCCTGCTTATCAGTGGAGTGGGTGTGTGGTCCCAAGTCTGGGTTTAAGGGTTTCTTTTCCCAAGTTTTTAAAATTATAAACATTCAACATTGGCCATGCTGTCAATACAGCATGATTTCTGCCGCGCTCAAATCAACTGTTGACTCGGAACTGGGAAATCTGACTTCAGTGAGTTCAAGTCAACTGGGAACTCGGGAAAAAACTCCGAGCTCCGACTGGGAAAATAAGTTTTAAACGGTCATCCAACTCGGAGTTGTAAATTGTGAACTCATGCCTCTTTCTAGAGCTCCGACCTGAAGATCACTGACGTCATCATGATTCAACCTTGTTTTTTTCTCTGCAGAATTCCCAGTTGTATTGAAAGCTCCATAAATACAGAGAATGCCGGAGTTTGATGACAAAATTTGCCCTCGAAGGACTGCCGCACCACCTTCCTTATCAAGTGAGCACAGCACAACAAGGTGAGTCTATAAATGTCTTGTACGCTGCTGCATAAAATATGTAATAGGTCTGGGAGATATGTATACTGTAGCTAAGAAAGTAATACTAGTTGTATGTTGTGTAGTAAGCTGTTAGTAGCCTCACCCTAATAATTTGGTATATTTTCCCCTCATAATTTCACCTACTGTTCTGACTTGGTGGTGCACATATATCCTATAACCTGTTTTAGAGAAATGTAATCATCAAACATTGTAAGAGCTTTCATTGTCTGCTTATATGCCCCTTTTATTTATCCTACGGTTCTGGCTTGGTGTACAGGGAGAACATTGTAAGAACGGCCCATGCTCTGAATTCTGTCGCTGTACATTTCAAAAGTGCTGAACAAATAGTTATATTGACTACGTCTGTCCTAGCTCATTCATTAATGTCTTAATAGAAATTACGGATTGCCTCATCCGTTTATCGTCCCCTTATTCCATAGTTGGGACTCTGCTGTTGGGACAGCTTTATGTAGGCTCTAACAGTTTGTGGGCACAGTTTGTCACCGTTATAGTACAATTAATGTATTGTTTTGTGTTGTGTTGTGGCTTTGCTCACATGCATCCCCAAACATTTGTTTTTGTTTGTTTGACCCACAAAAGATTTTCATGCTAAAATCGCCACTGAGAGGGAGTTAGATCACGTGAAAGCAGCATGCAGGAAGACCAGGGCCCATATTCACAAAGCATCTCAGATTAGGAGTACTGATTTAGGATCAGTTTAGCCTTTCAGATCACAATGAATGATTCCATTGACAGCCGGTCCTAGTTGAGTTATTCCTACTCTGAAGACGCTTTGTGAATCCTGGCCCGGGAAGAAAGCGGTTACCCAACACCTTGCACAGCAGTCTTTCACCACAGGACCCTTAGAGGTATTACAGTCAATGCCTATGAATGGACTATTCGTATGTAAATTTCCCATATCAATGACCCAAACAAAATGGTTGATTTTGTTCAGCAACATGTGCAGTGATGAAAGGTACATAATGCATCTATTTTAATCTCCCAATCAGACCACTGCATGCTGTCACATGGACTTGGATGGTGACAAATCATCTTCAAGCTTCCTGACTGAATACTGGGTTCTTCAGTGGTTCCAGAAGCAAAGTCCTTACCTGAGAGTACAGCACCAGTCTCTCTCTCTCACAGCCATTCTGTCAACATGTACGTAGAAGCAAGGTCCTTACCTGAGAGTACAGCACCAGTCGTCTCTCTGTCTCACAGCCATTCTGTCAACATGTACGTATAAGCAAGGTCCTTACCTGAGAGTACAGCACCAGTCTCTCTCTCTCACAGCCATTCTGTCAACATGTACGTAGAAGCAAGGTCCTTACCTGAGAGTACAGCACCAGTCTCTCTGTCTCACAGCCATTCTGTCAACATGTATAGTATATAACCACTGTAATTCATACAAACTGTTACGGACGCAAGCACAGATTTATACTCACTTTGTCCCATTCTTTAATGTTGTCTGGGATATATATATTTTAGATGAGATATCTGTATGATGTACATTAATGAAAATATATTCACTTTGTCCCATTCTTTAATGTTGTCTGGATATATATTTTAGGTACATTAATACAAATATATTCACTCTGGACATGAGACTTGCATTTCTTGTAAATCATTATCTCGGTATTTGTCTTGGTGTTTAAGTTATCCCAGAAAAAATAATAAAGACCAACATGATAAACATGCTATGTAAAAGTTTTGTAATCTTACAATTTAAAATTATGAAAATTCTTTTTTTTGCATTTGGTCATCCCCAAAATGTGTCAGTTGAAGGTCTGTGGATAGGTGACAACCGTGTGGCAGGTTTGTTGATGTGCTGCTCTGGAGTTTCATAACCCAGGAGACTCACCTGGGGACAGAGGGATGGACACATGTTAGATTTCATAAGTCTTGAAGACTTATTACAGGGAGGAGAGAGCATGAGATGGAGTGAGTACAGTGAATCCTGTCTAACCATTGACCCTGGATAATATGCTGGCATCACACAAGCAGACTGCCATAGTGGAGGTTTACGCGGTGGAGGAGGTTTACACAGTGAAGGAGGTTTACACAGTGGAGGAGGTTTACACAGTGAAGGAGGTTTACGCAGTGAAGGAGGTTTACACAGTGAAGGAGGTTTACACAGTGGAGGAGGTTTACACAGTGGAGGAGGTTTACACAGTGGAGGAGGTTTACACAGTGAAGGAGGTTTACACAGTGAAGGAGGTTTACACAGTGAAGGAGGTTTACACAGTGGAGGAGGTTTACGCAGTGAAGGAGGTTTACACAGTGAAGGAGGTTTACACAGTGGAGGAGGTTTACACAGTGAAGGAGGTTTACGCAGTGAAGGAGGTTTACACAGTGAAGGAGGTTTACACAGTGGAGGAGGTTTACGCAGTGAAGGAGGTTTACACAGTGAAGGAGGTTTACACAGTGGAGGAGGTTTACACAGTGAAGGAGGTTTACGCAGTGAAGGAGGTTTACACAGTGAAGGAGGTTTACACAGTGAAGGAGGTTTACACAGTGGAGGAGGTTTACGCAGTGAAGGAGGTTTACACAGTGGAGGAGGTTTACACAGTGAAGGAGGTTTACGCAGTGAAGGAGGTTTACACAGTGAAGGAGGTTTACACAGTGAAGGAGGTTTACACAGTGGAGGAGGTTTACGCAGTGAAGGAGGTTTACACAGTGAAGGAGGTTTACACAGTGGAGGAGGTTTACACAGTGAAGGAGGTTTACACAGTGAAGGAGGTTTACACAGTGAAGGAGGTTTACACAGTGAAGGAGGTTTACACAGTGGAGGAGGTTTACACAGTGAAGGAGGTTTACACAGTGAAGGAGGTTTACACAGTGAAGGAGGTTTACACAGTGAAGGAGGTTTACACAGTGAAGGAGGTTTACACAGTGGAGGAGGTTTACACAGTGAAGGAGGTTTACACAGTGGAGGAGGTTTACACAGTGAAGGAGGTTTACACAGTGAAGGAGGTTTACACAGTGAAGGAGGTTTACACAGTGAAGGAGGTTTACACAGTGAAGGAGGTTTACTATTATGAGTGGAGCTTACGTCTCTGTGCTCTGGAGAGATCGCAGGTAGTGGGTCAGAAGGCTCTAGAGGTCCTTGGACCAGTCAGTCTCTGTAGCACCTAGGAGAGAGATGGATAGAGGTAGTGGGTGTGCTTGAAAGAGACCTCTCACCCCTGACTGTTTAACTGCCTGACTGACTGACCGGCTGACAGGCTGCATCATGTGAGTAATTCCTTGTAGCCACACTCACCTGCACTCACCTTTCCCCCAGTTAGACTGCCCTTATCTTGGTAGATCACACATATGCGCGCACGCACACACACACACACACACACACACACACACACACACACACACACACACACACACACACACACACACACACACACACACACACACACACACACAGTGTGACATGGGTCAGTAAAAGACAGCACAATAAAACAGCAGTCCAAATATGGTCATGAGATGATGTAGCGTTTAATAAACCTTATAAGGCTTCATACAGGGGTTCCATAACTTTTCCTGCACAGTGCACAGAACCTCAAATTGACACTAGGAAATACAGGGGACACCATGTAGGTGTTCATATTCACTCAACATATTTACTACTCAACATACTGTATTCACTCAACATATTCACTCAACATATTCACTCAACATATTTACTCAATATATTTACTCAACATATTTACTCAAAATGTTTACTCAACATATTTACCCAACATGTTTACTCAACATACTGTATTCACTCAACATATTGTATTCACTCAACAGATTTACTCAACAGATTTACTCAACATACTGTATTCACTCAACAGATTTACTCAACATACTGTTTTCACTCAACATATTGTATTCACTCAACAGATTTACTCAACATACTGTATTCACTCAACAGATTTACTCAACATATTCACTACTCAACATACTGTTTTCACTCAACATATTCACTCAACATACTGTTTTCACTCAACATATTCACTCAACATATTTACTCAACATATTTACTCAACATATTCACTCAATATATTCACTCAACATATTCACTCAACATATTCACTCAACATATTCACTCAACATATTCACTCAACATATTTACTCAACATATTTAGTCAACATATTCACTCAATATATTCACTCAACATATTCACTCAACATATTTACTACTCAACATACTGTTTTCACTCAACATATTCACTCAACATACTGTTTTCACTCAACATATTCACTCAACATATTTACTCAACATATTCACTCAACATATTCACTCAATATATTCACTCAACATATTCACTCAAAATGTTTACTCAACATATTTACCCAACATGTTTACTCAACATATTGTATTCACTCAACAGATTTACTCAACAGATTTACTCAACATACTGTATTCACTCAACATATTGTATTCACTCAACAGATTTACTCAACATACTGTTTTCACTCAATATATTTACTCAACATATTTACTCAACATATTTACTCAACAGATTTACTCAACAGATTTACTCAACATATTTACTCAACATGTTTACTCCTGCAGGCTGTCTCAACAGATAATAATGACAAGAAAGAACATTCTAATAGTGTACAAGGCTTAGTTGACATGTTGTATGCTATACTCATCTGAGGAGAGAAAATATGTTCTTAATTTGTTTTATAAGATTATAGATTTTCTCAGGGGACCACATTGTAATTTCAGGTGACCGCTCATGGGGTCCCGACCCCCAAGTTTGGGAATCACTTGACTTAGTAACAAATTCACAACCACTTCATAACTCCTTTATGAGATGACTGTGAACATTCATAACTTGGTTACTTCAACTTCAACTGATAGCTAGTCTTTGTTCTGAGTGAAGTGACTGGGCTTGATAAGTTTAAACTCCATTTCAGGGTTAGTCTGTTCTTTTTGTTCTGTTGATGTCAGCCTTGTAATTAGAGGCACCTCTCTGTTTACATACCTCAGCGTGTACGTGTCTCCCAAGCACGTCTCACCTGCTTATTGTTGTATTGCTCAGAATAGCCCAGTCACTCCCTCTCGCCCTAACTCAAACACAACATAGCTATTTGTGCTCATTCATGCAATCCGCAATGGGCGTTATTCTGCCATTCAAAACAGCTCTGCACCATGGTAACAGAGAGGTCTGCATGTGAACAGGAAAACAGAGGGAACAACAGGGAGGGAGGGAGGGAGGGAGGAGAAGGAGATTGATCCCAAATCAACTGTTTTTCTTTTCTTTTGTATCTTTATGTATGAACTTAGTGTTTGACCTCCTCACGGATGATGACATCACACATGAACTGAGTTTATGAACCATAGAGATCAAACTATCTTGATGATTATGATGCTTCTCTATCATTTCAACATCCATAGTTTAGGTTGGCTCCAGAATGAGATAAAGGATAATGATTAATATGATTAATGATTCATATTATTTTTTTTGTATCTTTATGATAGTTCCAATCCTTTCATTCAATACGTGTCACTTTGTTCCAGATTCACTCCCAGGAGAATATATGAGAACTATGATGCTATGGTTTGCGGAACCTATCGGATGCTTCGGAGTGTTCCATTCCAATTTAAAATCCTACTTCGGTGATGTCATAAATAATGCATTCCATCCCTTTGTGACATCACAGAGAGAGACAAAGAGAGAGAATTAAATATTAGAACTATTTGCTGAGGTCCTTTGTCAGAGTTATTCTCTCTCTCTCCCTCTGCCACTTTATTGTGTGTCTGTGTTTGGGTACAGGACTCACCCACATACACCCACGCATGCAGGCACACACAAACACACATAAAGACATTTCTTATAACACTGAAGGACTTTATTAGTGAACCGATAGATTCCATCTATGTCCAGGATTATCGATAGCTGTATCTCTCTGTTGTTCCCTAGGAGACGCATGGCAATAAATAAGCAATAACTTAGTAGTGAAATGATTGGACGGTATGCTCAACATCACGGTCCAATCACATCTAACACAAAACCAGTCAAAACAAAGCTCTGTCCTCAATAAATAAGTCAAATCAAATAAATAAACAACAAGACGGTTCTACGCTGGTTCTTCAAGACGGTTCTACGCTGGTTCTTCTACAGAACGCTCTACTGTCTGGAGTTGTAGCGTCCGTTCAGTCGATCACTCCGCTGGGCAGGAGTCGGCACCGGTTCTCCTCTGATTGTCTCGGTTCTCATGGTTCTAAATTATGGTTCCAGACCTTTAAGTTCTCTAGAGTAAGAGAAGAGAGCAAATTGTCAGTAATAAAGACTTCCAGGAGGTTAGACAGGTATGTTAGCCATGAGGTTAGCCAGGAGTTTAGCCAGGAGGTTAGAGAGGTGTGTTAGCCAGGAGAATCGACAGGAGGTTAGACAGGTATGTTAGCCAGGAGGTTAGTCAGGAGATTAGACAGGTATGTTAGCCAGGAGGTTAGCCAGGAGGTTAGCCAGGTATGTTAGCCAGGTATGTTAGCCAGGAGGTTAGCCAGGAGGTTAGCCAGGAGGTTAGCCAGGTATGTTAGCCAGGAGGTTAGCCAGGAGGATAGACAGGTATGTTAGCCAGGAGGTTAGCCAGGAGGATAGACAGGTATGTTAGCCAGGAGGTTAGCCAGGAGGATAGACAGGTATGTTAGCCAGGAGGATAAACAGGTATGTTAGCCAGGAGGTTAGCCAGGAGGATAGACAGGTATGTTAGCCAGGAGATTAGCCAGGAGGTTAGCCAGGAGGTTAGCCAAGAGGTTAGACAGGTATGTTAGCCAGGTATGTTAGCCAGGAGGTTAGCCAAGAGGTTAGACAAGTATGTTAGCCAGGAGGTTAGCCAGGAGGTTAGCCAGGTATGTTAGCCAGGAGGTTAGCCAGGAGGTTAGCCAGGAGGTTAGACAGGAGGTTAGCCAGGTATGTTAGCCAGGAGGTTAGCCAAGAGGTTAGACAAGTATGTTAGCCAGGAGGTTAGCCAGCTGGTTAGCCAGAAATGTTAGCCAGGAGGTTAGCCAGGAGGTTAGCCAGGAGGTTAGACAGGAGGTTAGCCAGGTATGTTAGCCAGGAGGTTAGCCAGGAGGTTAGACAAGTATGTTAGCCAGGAGGTTAGCCAAGAGGTTAGACAAGTATGTAAGCCAGGAGGTTAGACAGGAGGTTAGTCAGGAGATTAGACAGGTATGTTAGCCAGGAGGTTAGACAAGTATGTTAGCCAGGAGGTTAGCCAGGAGGTTAGACAAGTATGTTAGCCAGGAGGTTAGCCAAGAGGTTAGACAAGTATGTTAGCCAGGAGGTTAGCCAAGAGGTTAGCCAAGTATGTTAGCCAAGTATGTTAGCCAGGAGGTTAGCCAGGAGGTTAGCCAGGTATGTTAGCCAGGAGGTTAGCCAGGAGGTTAGCCAGGTATGTTAGCCAGGAGGTTAGACAGGAGGTTAGACAGGTATGTTAGCCAGGAGGTTAGCCAGGAGGTTAGCCAGGAGGTTAGCCAGGTATGTTAGCCAGGAGGTTAGCCAGGTATGTTAGCCAGGAGATTAGCCAGGTATGTTAGCCAAGAGGTTAGAGAGATGGACCAGCAACCTGAGGGTCGCCAGGTTCAATCCAAGTCTGACAGGAAGATCTGGGCAAAGAATGTGAAGGCTTTGGGACATCATGGTCCAGAGACCAGGGACCAGTCTAAAGCGAGACGGAGCCTTTAATTCATGTTTTAACAGACAGGTATGAGGAGAATGCTGATAGGCCAGTTTGTTCAACTGAAGGGATTTATGTGTGCGAGGTTACAGTGACTTAGACATTCATGTGCGTGAGAGCGAGAGAGCATGTGTGTGTGTGTGTGTGTGTGTGTGTGTGTGTGTGTGTGTGTGTGTGTGTGTGTGTGTGTGTGTGTGTGTGTGTGTGTATGTGTGTGTGTGTGTGTGTGTGTGTGTGTGTGGTTATGAGACATCACCAGTAATCCAGTCTAATCCAGTCTAATACTGCATTCTTACACCTCCTCATGTGACGCAATTCACACTCCCACCCACCTACGCAAACACACACACACACACACACACACACACACACACACACACACACACACACACACACACACACACACACACACACACACACACACACACACACACACACACACACACACACACACACACACGCACGCGCGCGCGCGCGCGCGTGCGTGCGTGTGTGCCTTAATGCAGTTTGTTGGTTTGTTGTGTGTCTTACCTGCTGATGGTCACACCGTGATGTCACAGGGTGTGGTTTTCTGGAGCTGTTCCTTCTCACTGCTGGAGGCCAGGTAAGCAACCAGGAAGTTCTTATGAGTCCTGTAACTGGCAGACAGACACACAGAGAGAGGGAGGGAACGTTAGTTAACTCCTATAGCGTGCAATCCGTTCTGCCACAAATGGAGCTTGAATTGCACAACAGCATTCAAAGTTAAAAGAGACAAGTCTTTCATTTAGTTGGTTTTAGATCTCAGGGAATGTGGATCACACCATGGTTTTTATTGAACTACGCACGTCAGTTAAGAACAAATTATTATTTACAATGACAGTCTACCGGAGAACAGTGGGTTGCTCAGGGGGAGAACGACAGATTTTTACCTTGTCAGCTCGGGAATTCGAGCCAACAACCTTTCAATTACTGGCCCAACACTCTAACTACTAGGCTACCTGCCAACCCAGCCAACATGGGCTGGTTTCACATCCACTACACTACCACATCATCCTATCAGGAGAAATCAATTCCTCTAACTGGAGTTATTTTTCACACAGATTAGAGTCCAGTATTCCAGCACGACACAGTTGAATGTAACATCGATTCAGATGAGCATGGACTCATTATTACCCATGGTTACCTTACATTAACAGTATTTTTTTTGTCTAATAAAATACGTTTCTACTGTATATGGCTCTGCAATCACTCATGTCTTCAGCAACATTGTCAAACCAATTAGTGTTAGGTAACAACATAACGTAGTTTATAAAAGTTCAATCAGTAAAAGCTGGTCTGAATGAATTGTCACTTTTTATTCATCTAGTAAACTCATATAATTCACATCGCTTCCTATCTCACTCATCACCATAATGTTACCTCATCAGTATAATGTTACCTCATCAGCATAATGTTACCTCATCAGCATAATGTTACCTCATCGGTATAATGTTACCTCATCACCATAATGTTACCTCATCACCATAATGTTACCTCATCAGCATAATGTTACCTCATCAGCATAATGTTACCTCATCAGCATAATGTTACCTCATCACCATAATGTTACCTCATCACCATAATGTTACCTCATCACCATAATGTTACCTCATCACCATAATGTTACCTCATCAGCATAATGTTACCTCATCAGCATAATGTTACCTCATCAGCATAATGTTACCTCATCAGCATAATGTTACCTCATCACCATAATGTTACCTCATCGGTATAATGTTACCTCATCAGCATAGCAGGTATCTATGGTAGTGTCTATACGTTAGCTCATCAGCATAATGTTACCTCATCAGCATAATGTTACCTCATCAGCATAGCAGGTATCTATGGTAGTGTCTATAATGTTACCTCATCGGTATAATGTTACCTCATCAGCATAGCAGGTATCTATGGTAGTGTCTATAACGTTAGCTCATCAGCATAATGTTACCTCATCAGCATAATGTTACCTCATCAGCATAGCAGGTATCTATGGTAGTGTCTATAATGTTACCTCATCAGCATAATGTTACCTCATCAGCATAACAGGTATCTATGCTGCTGGGTATTTCACGCTTGAAGGGGGGGGGGGTTGATGTGTATGCACTATACGTACAAAAGTATGTGGACACCTGTTCAAATTAAGGTTTGTTCACCGGAAGGCCATCATTTTAAATAAGAATTTGTTCTTAACTGACTTGCCTAGTTAAATAACGGTTAAATACATCTTTTTTTTTTATTCAACCACACCCGTTGCTGATAGGTGTATAAAATCGAGCACACAGCCATGCAATCTCCATAGACAAACATTGGCAGTAGAATGGCCTTACTGAAGAGCTCAGTGACTTTCAACGTGGCACTTTCATAGAATGCCACCTTTCCAACAAGTCAGTTTGTCAAATTTTTGCCCTGCTAGAGCTGCCCTTGTCAACTGTAAGTGCTGTTATTGTGAAGTGGAAACGTTTAGGAGAAACAACGGCTCACCTGTGAAGTGGTAGGCCACACAAGGTCACAGATTGGGACCGCCGAGTGTCCTTGGTTGCAACACTCACTAGCGAGTTCCAAACTGCCTCCGAAAGCAACTTCAGCACAAAAACTGTTTGTTGAGAGCTTCAGGAAATGGGTTTCCATGGCCAAGCAGCCGCACACAAGCCTAAGATCACAATGCGCAATGCCACACGTCAGCTGGAGTGGTGTAAAGCTCGCTGCCATTGGACTCTGGAGGAGTGGAAACACGTTCTCTGGAGTTATGAATCATGCTTCACCATTTGGCTGTCTGACAGACGAATCTGGGTTTGACGGATGCCAGGAGAACGCTACCTTCCCCAATGCATAGTGCCATCTGTAAAGTTTGTTGGAGGAGGAAAAATGGTATGGGGCTGTTTTTCATGGTTTAGGCTAGAACCCTTAGTTCCAGTGAAGGGAAATCTTAACGCTACAGCATACAATGACATTCTAGAAGATTCTGTGCTTTCAACTTTTTGGCAACAGTTTGGGGAAGGCCCTTTCCTGTTTCAGCATGACAATGCCCCAATGCACTAAGTGGTTTGTCGAGATCAGTGTGGAAGAACTTGACTGGCCTGCACAGAGCCCTGACCTCAACTCCATCGAACATCTTTGGGATGATTTGGAATGCCGACTGTGAGCCAGGCCTAATCGCCCCAACATCAGTGCCCGACCTCACTAATGCTCTTGTGGCTGAATGGAGGAAAATCCCTGCAACAATGTTCCAACATCTAGTGGAAAACCTTCCCAGAAGAGTGGAGGCTGTTATAGCAGAAAAAGGGTGGACCAACTCCATATTAATGCCCATGATTTTGGAATGAGATGTTCGACGAGCAGGTGTCCACATACTTTTTGTCATGTAGTGTATGTGAACTCAAACCTTGTGGCAAAATTCCTCAGAGACGAGGCCTACCCCAAACGATGCAATAAAATTCCAGATTGTACTCGTGTCTCTACTGTCATTAAGTTCAGCCTGTACTCGATTGAACTGTGTACGGCTCTGCTATCAATCATGTTGTTAGCAGCATCGTCAGACTAATTAGTCTCAGGTAACATTGTGGACGATATAGCTCCTCATTGCCACGGCAACAATATAGAGCAAACAAACAAATTGATTTATAGTTTTGATAAACACACCGTGTCAAATGTGTTAAGTTTGATTGAATATCACTGTCGATAACAGAATACCAGTCATTAAAAATATAACTTTAAAATATGAACTACAACCAGAGCATTTGTCAGGCACAAGTCATTTAATCAGAGCAAGCAGTACTGTATAATGTATAAGTTTACCCAGTATGTGACCAGACCACTGCTCTCTCCTGTCTGAACCAGACCACTGCCCCTCTCCTGTCTGAACCAGACCACTGCTCCTCTACTGTCTGAACCAGACCACTGCCCCTCTCCTGTCTGAACCAGACCACTGCCCCTCTCCTGTCTGAACCAGATCACTGCTCCTCTCCTGTCTGAACCAGACCACTGCCCCTCTCCTGTCTGAACCAGACCACTGCTCCTCTACTGTCTGAACCAGACCACTGCTCCTCTCCTGTCTGAACCAGACCACTGCTCTCTGCTATCTGAACCAGACCACTGCTCCTCTCCTGTCTGAACCAGACCACTGCTCCTCTACTGTCTGAACCAGACCACTGCTCCTCTCCTGTCTGAACCAGACCACTGCTCCTCTCCTGTCTGAACCAGATCACTGCTCCTCTACTGTCTGAACCAGATCACTGCTCCTCTCCTGTCTGAACCAGACCACTGCTCCTCTCCTGTCTGAACCAGACCACTGCTCCTCTCCTGTCTGAACCAGACCACTGCTCCTCTCCTGTCTGAACCAGACCACTGCTCTCTGCTATCTGAACCAGACCACTGCTCCTCTCCTGTCTGAACCAGACCACTGCTCCTCTACTATCTGAACCAGACCACTGCTCCTCTACTGTCTGAACCAGACCACTGCTCCTCTCCTGTCTGAACCAGACCACTGCTCCTCTCCTGTCTGAACCAGACCACTGCTCCTCTCCTGTCTGAACCAGACCACTGCTCCTCTCCTGTCTGAACCAGACCACTGCTCCTCTCCTGTCTGAACCAGACCACTGCTCCTCTCCTGTCTGAAACAGACCACTGCTCTCTGCTCTCTGAACAGTACAAACTGCAGGCCATTATGAGGAATCCCAGGCAGCTATCCTGGCTGTCAGCTTGCTATGTTTTTAACCAGGCTAAAGGCAGCTATCCAGGCTGTCAGCTAGCTATGTTTTTAACCAGGCTAAAGGCAGCTATCCAGGCTGTCAGCTTGCTATGTTTTTAACCAGGCTAAAGGCAGCAATCCTGGCTGTCAGCTAGCTATGTTTTTAACCAGGCTAAAGGCAGCTATCCAGGCTAACAGCTTGCTATGTTTTTAACCAGGCTAAAGGCAGCTATCCAGGCTGTCAGCTTGCTATGTTTTTAACCAGGCTAAAGGCAGCTATCCTGGCTGTCAGCTAGCTATGTTTTTAACCAGGCTAAAGGCAGCTATCCAGGCTAACAGCTTGCTATGTTTTTAACCAGGCTAAAGGCAGCTATCCAGGCTGTCAGCTTGCTATGTTTTTAACCAGGCTAAAGGCAGCTATCCTGGCTGTCAGCTTGCTATGTTTTTAACCAGGCTAAAGGCAGCTATCCAGGCTAACAGCTTGCTATGTTTTTAACCAGGCTAAAGGCAGCTATCCAGGCTAACAGCTTGCTATGTTTTTAACCAGGCTAAAGGCAGCTATCCAGGCTAACAGCTTGCTATGTTTTTAACCAGGCTAAAGGCAGCTATCCAGGCTAACAGCTTGCTATGTTTTTAACCAGGCTAAAGGCAGCTATCCAGGCTGTCAGCTTGCTATGTTTTTAACCAGGCTAAAGGCAGCTATCCTGGCTGTCAGCTAGCTATGTTTTGAACCAGGCTAAAGGCAGCTATCCTGGCTGTCAGCTTGCTACTACTAACAAGGGAAGACTTCTTCGATGAGGTTTAACGGCAGTTGGCATCCAATAAACGTGGCATTACTGCCACCAACTAGACTGAAGTATAACTACCTTATACGTTGCTTGAAAAAAAGTCAAATTAATCAACAAATACCCTGCCATCTAACCATACACTCATTAAAAACACACCACCCTACTCCACTATTTAAACCTATCGAGTCCTACCTCAGGCCAACATCCTGAGAGGACGGGACGAGACATATTCACTCAACACACCCTGTAACTCTTCTGACGTCAAAATCTCGTACACCCAAATATTTCTCAGCGGCTGCCACCACAACCTCTATTTTCTGCGACTTTTACGTTCCATCCCCACAGTACAGTTACTCACCATTGCTATGAACGCCGAAAAAAATCCCTCTGTACTGATAGAGATCTATTAGTCACACCACTCCTCTCAGGATCACTCCCTGTATTGACCAATCTTCCTCTACTTTCTTCACTGCCTCAGAATACGACACCCTCTATTCTACTCTAACCCCGGTAACCTCAACGTGCCTCTCTCTCGCACCGGATCCTTCTGATCCCCAGCCCCATGGGCTGCAATTAACACATCTCGCTTCTAGCCCAAATGCTACACATCTGGGGTGGCAGGTGGCCTAGTGGTTAGAGCATTGGTTGATCGAATCCCTGAGCTGACAATGTAAAGATCTGTCCTTCTGAACAAGGCAGTTCCTAGGCTGTCATTGAAAATAAGAATTTGTTCTTAACAGACTTTTCTTGGTTAAATAAAGGAAACGTTTAAAATAAATACATTTCTTTGTCTCATGTTCTTCTGTACACTTCTCATACCCAAGAACCACCTTCCTATATACACTGCTGCCACATGCCCATACGCTTGACACCTGTAACAACGTAATGTATTCAGCACATAAGCTCGTACGGGATAGCTGAAATATCCTAAAATAATTTCGTCAGACAGAGAGACAACATCAAAACTTAAAAGAACAAGACAATGACTCTTCTGTTTCTCCACTCACGCCACCCTGTCTGCCATTTCCTTTTAAAAAGAAAATCACTGGAGTTCATTCCACCAGCTCTTTTAGAGATCTGTATTTGATGAAAGGGAAGGCTTCCTGGCTTGTTGTGTTATGGTTGTTATGGTTGTGTTATTGTTGTGTTAATATTGTGTTATGGTTGTGTTATGGTTTTATTAACGTTGTGTTATGGTTGTATTAATGTTGTGTTATGGTTTTATTAACGTTGTGTTATGGTTGTGTTATGGTTTTATTAACGTTGTGTTATGGTTGTGTTATGGTTTTATTAACGTTGTGTTATGGATGTGTTATTTCTGTGTTATGGTTGTATTAACGTTGTGTTATGGCTATGTAATGGATGAGTTATGGTTGTGTTATTGTTGTGTTAATATTGTGTTATGGTTGTGTTATTGTTGTGTTAATATTGTGTTATGGTTGTGTTATGGTTTTATTAACGTTGTGTTATGGTTGTGTTATGGTTTTATTAACGTTGTGTTATGGTTGTTATGGTTTTATTAACGTTGTGTTATGGATGTGTTATTTCTGTGTTATGGTTGTATTAACGTTGTGTTATGGCTATGTAATGGATGAGTTATGGTTGTGTTATGTTTTATTAATGTTGTGTTATGGTTGTATTAATGTTGTGTTATGGTTGTATTAATGTTGTGTTATGGTTGTATTAATGTTGTGTTATGGTTGTATTAATGTTGTGGTTGTGTTATGGTTGTATTAACGTTGTGTTATGGTTGTATTAATGTTGTGTTATGGTTGTATTAATGTTGTGTTATGGTTGTATTAATGTTGTGTTATGGTTGTATTAATGTTGTGTTATGGTTGTATTAATGTTGTGTTATGGTTGTATTAATGTTGTGTTATGGTTGTATTAATGTTGTGTTATGGTTGTATTAATGTTGTGTTATGGTTGTATTAATGTTGTGTTATGGTTGTATTAATGTTGTGTTATGGTTGTATTAACGTTGTGTTATGGTTGTATTAACGTTGTGTTATGGTTGTATTAATGTTGTGTTATGGTTGTATTAACGTTGTGTTATGGTTGTATTAACGTTGTGTTATGGTTGTATTAATGTTGTGTTATGGTTGTGTTATTTATTTTATTTATTTATTTTACCGTTATTTTACCAGGTAAGTTGACTGAGAACACATTCTCATTTGCAGCAACGACCTGGGGAATAGTTACAGGGGAGAGGAGGGGGATGAATGAGCCAATTGTAATTGAGCCAATTGTAAACTGGGGATTATTAGGTGACCATGATGGTTTGAGGGCCAGATTGGGAATTTAGCCAGGACACCGGGGTTAACACCCCTACTCTTACGATAAGTGCCATGGGATCTTTAATGACCTCAGAGAGTCAGGACACCCGTTTAACGTCCCATCCGAAAGACAGCACCCTACACAGGGCAGTGTCCCCAATCACTGCCCTGGGGCATTGGGATATTATTTTTTTTTAGACCAGAGGAAAGAGTGCCTTCTACTGGCCCTCCAACACCACTTCCAGCAGCATCTGGTCTCCCATCCAGGGACTGACCAGGACCAACCCTGCTTAGCTTCAGAAGCAAGCCAGCAGTGGTATGCAGGGTGGTATGCTGCTGGCTGTTATGGCTGTGTTATGGTTGTATTAACGTTGTGTTATGGTTGTATTAATGTTGTGTTATGGTTGTATTAATGTTGTGTTATGGTTGTATTAATGTTGTGTTATGGTTGTATTAATGTTGTGTTATGGTTGTATTAATGTTGTGTTATGGTTGTATTAATGTTGTGTTATGGTTTTATTAATGTTGTGTTATGGTTGTATTAGGGTTATACTCACTGTGTCCAGGTCATGAGCAGTATGGCGAGGCAGCTGATGCTGGAGAGGACCACAGCTATGATGACCAGGACAGTCTGAACCACCTCAGCGATGCTTCTCTCCTCCTCTTCATCCGTCCTCGTAGGCAGGAGCAGGATGCCACAGCGCTCCCCATCGTAACCCTTCTCACAGCTGCAGGGGAAAGGATTAATCAATTAATCGATCAACTAATATATCAATCAATAAATCAAAACACAAGTCAGTCAGTTAGTCAACCAAACAGTTAGTCAGACAATTAATGAATCAATCGGTCTATCTATCCAATCGATCCTTTCCATCCATCAGCACACACACACACACACACACACACACACACACACACACACACACACACACACACACACACACACACACACACACACACACACACACACACACACACACACACACAGTACTAAAAGTAGACTTGTGTTGTACTCACACACACACTGGCTCCCTCAGGTCTGCCATGTACTTGCAGTTTCCATGGATACAATATGCCTGGTGGGAGGAGTTACAAGGGTCCTCTGTAACACGTCCTGACGTCTGGTGTGTGTGCTCGGCCGTGAACTCCAACGTGTGTCCTGACGTGTGTTCAGGGTTGAAGGTCGTGGTACTTTTACTGCTGTTCTTGTTCCTCCTCTTTCCTGGATTCACTTTTCCTTTCTGGCCCTTCCCCTTTTCTTTTCTGGTCTTACTGTGATGCAGCACTGCTGGGAAACGACAGGAGTTATTTTAATTTTCGGATTATTAGAGACGGATGGAGACAGGGGGAGATAGATGGGGATAGATGGAGATAGATGGAGATAGATGGGGATAGATGGAGATAGATGGGGATAGATGGGGATAGATGGGGATAGATGGGGATAGATGGAGATAGATGGGGATAGATGGGGATAGATGATGACAGATGGAGACAGGGGGAGATAGATGGGGATAGATGGAGATAGATGGAGATAGATGGGGATAGATGGAGATAGATGGGGATAGATGGAGATAGATGGGGATAGATGGGGATAGATGGGGATAGATGGGGATAGATGGGGATAGATGGAGATAGATGGGGATAGATGGAGATAGATGGGGATAGATGATGACAGATGGAGACAGATGGAGATGGAATGGGACAGATGGAGGAAGATGGTGATAGATGGAGACATACGGAGGTAGATGGTGATAGATGGAGACATACGGAGGTAGATGGTGATAGATGGAGACATACGGAGGTAGATGGTGATAGATGGAGACATACGGAGG
Source organism: Salvelinus fontinalis (assembly GCF_029448725.1). NCBI lineage: Eukaryota > Metazoa > Chordata > Actinopteri > Salmoniformes > Salmonidae > Salvelinus > Salvelinus fontinalis. The sequence continues at coordinate 44,201,166 of NC_074692.1, forward strand.
TAGATGGTGATAGATGGAGACAGATGGAGGTAGATGGTGATAGATGGAGACAGATGGAGGTAGATGGTGATAGATGGAGACATATGGAGGTAGATGGTGATAGATGGCGACATATGGAGGTAGATGGTGATAGATGGAGACAGATGGAGGTAGATGGTGATAGATGGAGACATATGGAGGTAGATGGTGATAGATGGAGACAGATGGAGGTAGATGGTGATAGATGGAGACATATGGAGGTAGATGGTGATAGATGGCGACAGACGGAGACAGATGGAGAAATACGATGAGGACAGATGGAGTCATATGGAGACAGGTGGAGACAGATGGAGACAGGTGGAGACAGATGGAGACAGATGGAGATAGAAATAGATAGAAATAGATAGATGGATGGAGATAGAAATAGATAGATGTAGACAGATGGAGATAGAAGGAGATAGAAATAGATAGATGTAGACAGATGGAGACAGATGGAGATAGAAATAGATAGATGTAGACAGATGGAGACAGATGGAGATAGAAATAGATAGATGTAGACAGATGGAGAGAGATGGAGATAGAAATAGATAGATGTAGACAGATGGAGAGAGATGGAGAGAGATGGAGATAGAAATAGATAGATGGAGATAGATGGAGATAGAAATAGATAGATGGAGATAGAAATAGATAGATGTAGATAGATGGAGACAGATGGAGATAGAAATAGATAGATGTAGATAGATGGAGACAGATGGAGATAGAAATAGATAGATGGAGATAGATGGAGATAGAAATAGATAGATGGAGATAGAAATAGATAGAAATAGATAGATGTAGACAGATGGAGATACAGTGCATTCAGAAAGTATTCATACCCTTGACGTTTTCCAAATGTTTTTACGTTACAGGCTTATTCTAAAATTATGATTAAATAGTTTAAATAGCTGTATTCCCACATCAATCTACACACAACAACATATAATGACAAAGCAAAAACAGGTTTTTAGAATTTTTTGTTAAATAAAAATAAATAAATACTGAAATATCACATTTACAAAAGTATTCAAGCCCTTTACTCAGTACTTTGTTGAAGCACCTTTGGCAGCGATTACAGCCTTGAGTCTTCTTGGGGTATGACGCTACAAGCTTGGCACACCTGTATTTGGGGAGTTTCTCCCATTCTTCTTTGCAGATCATGTCAAGCTCTGTCAGGTTGGATGGGGAGCGTCGCTGCACAGCTATTTTCAGGTCTCCCCAGAGATGTTCGATCGGGTTCAAGTCCAGGCTCTGGCTGGGCCACTCAAGGACATTCAGAGACTTGTCCCGAAGCCACTCCTGCGCTGTCTTGGTTGTGTGCTTAGGGTGGTTGTCCTGTTGGAAGGTGAACCTTATTTCATATCTGTCAGTGACCTTTGGGTTCTTGGTCACCTCCCTGACCAAGGCCCTTCTGGAAGGTTCTCCCATCTCCACAGAGGAACTCTGGAGCTCTGTCAGAGTGACCTCTGGGTTCTTGGTCACCTCCCTGACCAAGGCCCTTCTGGAAGGTTCTCCCATCTCCACAGAGGAACTCTGGAGCTCTGTCAGAGTGATCATCAGGTTCTTGGTCACCACCCTGACCAAGGCCCTTCTCCCCCGATTGCTCAGTTTGGCCGGCCAGCTCTAGGAAGAGTCTTGGTGGTTCCAAACTTCTTCCGTTTAAGAATGATGGATGCCACTGTGTTCTTGGGGACCTTCAATGCTGCATACATTTTTTTGGTAACCTTCCCCAGATCTGTGCCTTGACACAATCCTGTCTCAGAACTCTACAGGCAATTCCTTCGACTTCATGGCTTGGTTTTTGCTCTGACATGCACTGTTAACCATGGGACCATATATAGACAGGTGCCATCATTTTGTAATTATGTGGTGTTGTGTGTAGATTGAAGAGGCTATGGGACTAGGGACTAGGGTGTAAGGGGTTAGGGATTGTCTGACAGTCCTACCTTTGGGTGAACCGTCTGTAGGTGTACCTCCTGACATATCTTCATCCAGTTCCTCCTCATCCTCATCACCCAGAGAGCTCTGTAGCCCCTCCCCTTCCCCCAAGGCTGACGTATCTGTCACATGGTTCAGCTCTGCCGATAACGTCACCGCGGATCCCAGGACACCTAAAGCGCTAACAACTACAACCAGACCACACCAGTCAAACACAGAGCACTGAAAACTACAACCAGACCACACCAGTCAAACACAGAGTACTGAAAACTACAACCAGACCACACCAGTCAAACACAGAGTACTGAAAACTACAACCAGAACATACCAATCATACATATCAATCAAGACTGCAAGCAGACCAAACTGGTCACACACAGAGCAGTGCAGACTACAACCAGACCAAACTGGTCACACACAGAGCAGTGCAGACTACAACCCAATAGCACACACAGAATACTAGAGCACTCAATACTTCAATAAGATTAGCATATGTTACATCACACAGCTGGTTTCTGACAAGTCATAACAGGTTGTGAAACATCTCTCTCTCTCTCTCTCTCTCTCTCTCTCTCTCTCTCTCTCTAAAGTGAACAGTAAACATTACACTCTCACAAGTTTGAAAATAATTGACACTCTCATAAGTTTTAAATCAATAGACACATTTCAAAATGTCATATTATGGCTATGTACAGTGTTATAATGATGAGCATTTAATTAATAGTCTCATCTCATCTCATATAGTGAACAGCAAAAAAAGGCAAAAAAACTAAGTAACAGGGCACTCGCCACCACGTGACCTACTGTCTGTGTGTGTGTACTGATAGATACACACAGACACACTGCATGTTCATCTTTTTAAATGTATGTAAACTGTAAAGTCTTTTTTCTGTAAAGTCTTTTTTTGTTACGTGTCGGACCCAAGTAAGACTAACTGCCGCTATTGGCGTCGGCTAATTCTAATAAATCCTAAATATCTATCTCTCCACTCCATCCCTGTAGGCTACTACCCTCTAAACACATCTCTCTGCCTGTCTGTCCCTGTAGGCTACTACCCTCTAAACACATCTCTCTGCCTGTCTGTCCCTGTAGGCTACTACCCTGTAAACACCTCTCTCTGCCTGTCTGTCCCTGTAGGCTACTACCCTCTAAACACCTCTCTCTGCCTGTCTGTCCCTGTAGGCTACTACCCTATAAACACATCTCTCTGCCTGTCTGTCCCTGTAGGCTACTACCCTCTAAACACATCTCTCTGCCTGCCTGTCCCTGTAGGCTACTTCCCTCTAAACACATCTCCCTGCCTGTCCCTGTAGGCTACTACCCTCTAAACACATCTCTCTGCCTATCTGTCCCTGTAGGCTACTACCCTCTAAACACATCTCTCTGCCTGCCTGTCCCTGTAGGCTACTACCCTCTAAACACATCTCTCTGCCTGTCTGTCCCTGCAGGCTACTACCCTCTAAACACATCTCTCTGCCTGCCTGTCCCTGTAGGCTACTACCCTGTAAACACATCTCTCTGCCTGTCTGCCCCTGTAGGCTACTTCCAAACACATCAAATGATCGTACAAGCCCAGACTACTTACCCAAACACAGCAGAGAGGAGAGGATGAGAGTGTTCATGTCCTAATATTGTGTGTATTCTGCCCTGAGTGAGACTAGTCCTGCTCTGCCTCTGCTTCCTCCTCAGCGGTTGGGTGGCGGCTCTTATAGACAACGCCTCAGTAGACGGGGAGGGGTGGGGGGGGGTAACAGTACTGTAATGATTAACTTGCCCAGCCTTAGGGGATGTATTTATGCATGTCACATTCTTATGTTCTTTGACACTTCTGTCGATAATAATAATGAGTGAGAGTAAGATCCCTCACACTTTGTTCAGTAACAGTCAACATCAACCAGGTCACCTGTGATACAACGTCGGGAGATGACGTGAAAACCTGCCACTAGGGGCAACAGTGAGCACTGTTACCTTTGGGTAGGTTTTGATAGGGCGTTTGCCTCTGATTCCAAAGGTTGGAAGTTCAAATCCAGCAATAGAAAGTAGTTTTTTTGCTATTTTTGTTTTAAGCCTATCCCAAACCTTAACCATTCTGAGTTAATGCCTAAAACTTAACCCTAACCTTAAAAGATTTGGAGTTAAGGCCTAAATTTGACTTTTGCAACCACATCAAAATTTGACATTTGAGAAACACAGATAAACGTCTAACTGTGAAAGCTAGTTGGTTAACACACACACACACACACACACACACACACACACACACACACACACACACACACACACACACACACACACACACACACACAGATACACACTAATTGATGTATTCTGTCCAGTCACTACACGTCATTAACGCACACCAAAAAAAGTGTACACTGTCATTACATTTCCTACCTCCGGCCCTCTCCCTTGATCTTCATATTTGCTGAGGGTCAGGCCCTGTTAATACAGCCATAAAAGACTTAACAACCGCTGAATAAACTTTGCACACACACACAACACACACACCCTGCTGTGACACACAGATCCCAACACACACGACTAGCATGGTTGCCAGGGTGAAGTTGCGGTTGTCGAGGTCAGAGAAGAGTCGTAGTGTTGTAGTATTGTTAGGACTATTGAAAGTTGTTTGATGACTCAGAAGGAAGGTATTGTATCCCAATATTCCAATATTCCAATATTCCACCTTACTTGGTGTTGATCTTTGGCAGAACATTCCCATTTAACACATTTGGTTCCATGGAAGTTGTACGTTTTTGGTTTCCCGTTGGTTCTGGGAACGAAGCCATAAGGTTATTGACCGGTTCCTCACCTGTTCTGGGAATGTTAATTGTATAGTTTCATGGGAGGTTCTGAAAACGTCTTACTATGGTTCCCTTAACGTTTTCCTGGGAGGTTTTATTAGGTTATTTTTAGTTTTTTTTTAATAACTTTCCTAAAGTTTTCACTGAATGTTTAGGGAAGACTTTTAATAACACTGCTAGCTTATTTTGGGTTAGCTTTTTTTATTTTTTTTTACTCCAGGTGCAAATAGCACACATAGAAATTAATTTCCTTAGGTATTAATCATGCAAACACATTTCTTTTTTATTGTCACACGGCAGCAGTGAGATTCAAGCTTATAATCTTGTGTTCTCTATCCACTGCGCCACCAGGATGGAGCTAGCGTTTCCTGTTTTAACGCATAAAAAAATGTTAATTTTAGTCTATTCAAACAACCACTCATTAAGATCAGGTGTGACCAATTAGTGGGTGTGGAAAACACAGCTGAACACACTTAACAAGATGAGAGTTTTGTTGATGCTGAGAATGGAATGTATATGTTTTTAAATAACGTTCCTAGAACGTTTTCTGGGCGTTACTAAAGTTTAATTGTGTTTTTTTTTATGGAACGTTTTCTTAACATTCTCTGAACAATTTGAGAGCATGACTAAATAGATCCATGAGGAAACCTGTAGGAAAAGTTATGCTGAAATCCTGAAATTCCCACAGAACGTTATTTCTTAGCGATTTGAGAGAATTCCAAATGTCAAACCAGTTGGAGAACATTCCTACAACATTACCAGCACCAGTACCTCACCAAGCTCTAAGGTTCTCAGAACGTTACGCGTTAGCTGGGTTTTGTGCAAAAGTTGGTAAGTATGAAGAAGTTTTCTTTCATGTGACCTGCAGAGAGGGTGTGGATAAATGACCTGGTTGTTTCTTCATCCTCTGTCGGTTACATTGTTACACCTTTCCAAAGCGGTCCCAACATGTTATTGGAACGTTCGTGTAACAATATGAGATTTTAATGTTAGGCCCTTTAAGGGCAGGGCTGAGATAGGGCAATACTGCTGGGTTTGGTGTTCGTGATAAACGGTGACATACAGGAACTAGAGAGGGTGTGAATACTTTTTACCTTTACCTGTGTCTGTCTCATCTGTTTTTACCACCGTTCATTTCTCGGTGGAGTCCAATGGAATCCTGGTGTATACTGTAGAACCTCGAAGAATGTGTGTAATGCCGGCTGCCTTCCACAGTGTTTCGCGGTGACATGGATAGTTGCTTGTTTATAGGGGAGCCTTGACAGAGTATTCACCAACCTTCGCCAAGGAATGTTAGGAATACCTGGCATGTCATTTTGGGAAAGGTCAGAGACACTTGCTTAGTGGAAACTATGACAGGAGTCTGGAGAATACAAAACTATAACAGCATAACATCATCATACTGGTTGTAGCTATTAGCTACAGTACTACCCTGTAACAGAGACCTAGAGATCTATAAAACTATAACAGCATAACATCATCATACTGGTTGTAGCTATTAGCTACAGTACTACCCTGTAACAGAGACCTAGAGATCTATAAAACTATAACAGCATAACATCATCATACTGGTTGTAGCTATTAGCTACAGTACTACCCTGTAACAGAGACCTAGAGATCTATAAAACTATAACAGCATAACATCATCATACTGGTTGTAGCTATTAGCTACAGTACTACCCTGTAACAGAGACCTAGAGATCTATAAAACTATAACAGCATAACATCATCATACTGGTTGTAGCTATTAGCTACAGTACTACCCTGTAACAGAGACCTAGAGATCTATAAAACTATAACAGCATAACATCATCATACTGGTTGTAGCTATTAGCTACAGTACTACCCTGTAACAGAGACCTAGAGATCTATAAAACTATAACAGCATAACATCATCATACTGGTTGTAGCTATTAGCTACAGTACTACCCTGTAACAGAGACCTAGAGATCCATAAAACTATAACAGCATAACATCATCATACTGGTTGTAGCTATTAGCTACAGTACTACCCTGTAACAGAGACCTAGAGATCTATAAAACTATAACAGCATAACATCATCATACTGGTTGTAGCTATTAGCTACAGTACTACCCTGTAACAGAGACCTAGAGATCTTAACAGCATACTCTTATACCGAAAATATTTCAGCTACAAGTTACCATAGACCTAAATACCTTAAAGTTACCATAGACCTAAATACCTTAAAGTTACCATAGACCTAAATACCTTAAAGTTACCATAGACCTAAATACCTTAAAGTTACCATAGACCTAAATACCTTAAAGTTACCATAGACCTAAATACCTTAAAGTTACCATAGACCTAAATACCTTAAAGTTACCATAGACCTAAATACCTTAAAGTTACCATAGACCTAAATACCTTAAAGTTACCATAGACCTAAATACCTTAAAGGCCCAAGCATTTCTGGGTAACCATTAAAGTACCTTACTGTGATTTAAAAAAAAAAAATTAACTGGTCCAAAAAACAAAATAAATAGCATCTTAGCGAAAAGCAATTTCTCAAGCAAGAATTTTGGTAGGACTGTCTGGGAGTGTTCTGAGTGGGGAGGGGAGAACTGAAAGCTAGCTGTTATGATTGGTTTCCAACTCTCTTTTTAATTGTTCTTTTATCTAATTTATTGCCAGGTGATGTCACAACGGAAGGCTAAACGCCATCCCACCAAAACAGTCTTTTCAAACAGCTTTCACACTAAAAGAACATTATCATAATATTCCCAATTTCACAGTATTATTCCAACCTTTGTTTTTATTTATTTAACCAGGTTAGTCGACTCAGTAACTTGACCGTTTTCCAGGGAGTTCTAGGTTCAGTGCATTAGATAAATCATGATATTTATTTAACCAGGTTAGTCGACTCAGTAACTTGACCGTTTTCCAGGGAGTTCTGGGTTCAGTGCATTAGATAAATCATGATATTTATTTGCGACGTTGTGACACATCAACAAATATTAGTTATGACACATTTCCTGTATTGTTTGGGAGACATAAACTCAACACGCCCACACATTGATGTGTCATGTCATATCTAGATCCGGGCTGCAGCATTCCAGAGTACTCCAGTAAAATGTTAATCCCACCATCAGACTAGGATAAAGAAAAGCTTTTGCATACAGGACATAGCAATGTGTTTTGAAATCCAAGTTTACCCATCTTTTTAATGTATGAATGTGCTTGACATTATGCAGGTGTGTGTGTACAAGTGTGTGTGTTTACAAGTGTGTGTGTGTACAAGTGTGTTTCTGTTCAACCAAACACGAATGTCTGGTTTCATCTTCAAGAAGACTGCATTCCAGAGAGGTCATAGTTCAGTTTCTCAAGACTGATGATAGTTATTCACAGAGAGAATATTCTCTCCACAAACACTTGGGATTCAGGGACATAAACCAGATTAAGGGCGAGAACGCAGAGGTTGGATCGAAGTCGGCTACCAGAGGATTCAGTATGCATGTGATGCGGTCACGCAGTGACTTTGAAAGGACCTGTGCTAACTGTTTTGCAGCAGTCGTTGACTGCAAGTGTACCTTAAACTTCAGAAGGCACGGCACCACATCAGACAACGACTGGCTGCCAGTTTGAAGTTGGTTGGTGTGGATTACAAACGGCTCCAGCAACTACACGAGCTGTTCTAGCTTGGCCTAGTCACGCTCCGTGCTTGTAGCTGGGTCCAGGGGCGGGCAGAAGGTCATACAAAGGGGGTCCAATAAGGCAACAGTACAGCCCGGGAAAAGGCTAATAGCGTAGCCCGGGATATCAGGCAAGAGGTTGACGACAGGAAATCTGATAGGAAAAAGTACAAGCAAGAACAGGCAAAAAAGGCGTCGTTAGTGAGGCAGGCCAAAAACTATAATACACAGGCGGACTAATACGGAAATAAACAACGCTCCGACTAGAATGTGTATCAAAACAAACAATACCTCACAATGACGGGGTGCAAAAAAACTGACCTAAATAGTGTGTGATAATGACATACAGGTGTGTGAACAGGTGATCAGAATTCAGGTGATTGGGATCTGGAGAGTGAGCTGCGTTCAGGGGATCTATGTGTTTGAGAGTGTAAGTTGGAAGCAGACGTTACACAGTGATGCACAAGCTAGGCCTATTTGAAACATCTACTGGCAGCGTTTACCCGCCAGATTCAAAAGAATGATAACCCCATTAAAAAAAAAGAAGCTTGAAACCCCATTTAATTTGTGGCCAAAGTTTAGATGAAAAAATCTAAAACTGAACATAATTTATGATGGTTTTATTTTGTTTTGTTTTGGTGTCAAAGATAGTTTCAGTAAAGTTTAAGTTTACTAAATATTTTATCCAGTTGTATTTTGTATTGTATTTTCAGTTTTAGTTGACTAAATATTTTATCCAGTTGTATTTTGTATTGTATTTTCAGTTTTAGTTTTTTATCCAGTTGTATTTTGTATTTTATTTTCAGTTTTAGTTTACTACATATTTTTTCCAGTTGTATTTTGTATTTTATTTTCAGTTTTAGTTGACAAAATATTTTTTCCAGTTGTATTTTGTATTTTATTTTCAGTTTTAGTTGACAAAATATTTTTTCCAGTTGTATTTTTTGTATTTTATTTTCAGTTTTAGTTTACTACATATTTTTTATCCAGTTGTATTTTGTATTTTATTTTCAGTTTTAGTTTACTAAATATTTTTTCCAGGTGTATTTTTTGTATTTTATTTTCAGTTTTAGTTTACTATAATAACCTTGATTCACAGTTAAAGGTGTAGTGTGTCTTGGTATTCGTTAATGACCAGCAGTGGGAGACATTCTCCGTTCAGACAGTAGGTCTCCAGACTGGACTCACACTTCTGGGTCACCTTCTCCATACGAGGACGGGAAAGCACTATGGGAGAAAACATCAATCAGCCAGTCATTCAGCCAGCCAGTCAGTCAGCCAGTCAGTCAGCCAGTCAGTTAGCCAGACAGTCAGCCAGTAAGTTAGCCAGTCAACCAGTCAACCAGCCTGCCAACCAGTCAGCCAGTCAGCCATTCAGTTTGCCAGTCAGTCAGTCAGTTAGCCAGCCAGTCGGTCAGCCAGCCAGTCAGTTAGCCAGACAGAGCCAGTCAGTTAGCCAGTCAACCAGTCAACCAACCAGTCAGCCAGTCAGCCAGTCAGTCAGTTAGCCAGCCAGCCAGTCAACCAGCCAGTCAGTCAGTCAGTTAGCCAGCCAGCCAGTCAGTAAGCCAGCCAGTCAGTCAGTCAGTTAGCCAGCCAGCCAGCCAGCCAGTCAGCCAGTCAGTTAGCCAGCCAGCCAGCCAGTCAGCTAGCCAGCCAGTCAGCCAGCCAGTCAGTTAGCCAGCCAGTCAGCTAGCCAGCCAGCCAGCCAGTCAGTCAGCCAGTCAGCCAGTTAGTCAGTCAGCCAGTCAGCCAGTTAGTCAGTCAGCCAGCCAGTCAGTTAGCCAGCCAGCCAGTCAGCTAGCCAGTCAGTCAGCCAGCCAGCCAGCCAGCCAGCCAACCAGTCAGTTAGCCAGCCAGTCAGCCAGTCAGTCAGATAGCCAGCCAGCCAGTCAGTTAGCCAGCCAGCCAGTCAGCCAGTCAGTCAGCCAGTCAGCCAGCCAGTCAGCTAGCCAGTCAGCCAGCCAGCCAGCCAGTCAGTCAGTCAGTCAGTCAGCCTGTTAGCCAGCCAGTCAGTCAGTCAGTCAGTCAGTCAGATAGTCAGCCAGCCAGCCAGTCAGCCAGCCAGCCAGCCAGCCAGCCAGTCAGTCAGTCAGTCAGTCAGTCAGTCAGCCTGTTAGCCAGCCAGTCAGTTAGTCAGCCAGCCAGCCAGTCAGTTAGCCAGCCAGCCAGTCAGCCAGCCAGCCAGTCAGTTCATCAGTCTGTAATTAGATTGTGGAAATATAATAACCTATATAAATACAAAGAGCAAGGGGGGCTGGTTGGATCTGAGTGTGTGGTGGAGGGCACATCTATAGTATGTATATCAAGACAGACCTGCAGGAAAGCTGTGCATTACAATATGTGCTCTCCTCCACACACCCAGATACCCTCTTAGCCAAGCAGTTGTACCCTCATTAACCCTAAACTCCCCTAACAAATGTCCCAGGAAGAGAGCACGGATCTGGGACAGGGTGAGACTAGGACAGGGTACCTCTCTGTTTGGAGTCAGTTTCAAGACTGCATGGCTGTTATATGTTGTCTCTGGCAATGCTTTCTCTGCTAGCTTTTTGGCGTCGGCACTTAGATTGATACGAAACGGACTGAGTTGAATTCATGTCATTCCATCCAATGTGAGGAGAGGATGTTGTGACTGTGCCTGGCAGTCAGACTGACACTGCTCAGCATGCCAATCAGATGGGGTGGACGTGGCTTAATGAGGCTTAATGAGCGTGGGGTCAGAGACAGGCTTAATGAGGGTGGGTCAGAGACAGGCTTAATAAGGGTGGGGTCAGAGACAGGCTTAATGACGTGGGGTCAGAGACAGGCTTAATGAGGGTGGGGTCAGAGACAGGCTTAATGAGGTAGGGTCAGAGACAGGCTTACTGAGGGTGGGTCAGAGACAGGCTTAATAAGGGTGGGGTCAGAGACAGGCTTAATGACGTGGGGTCAGAGACAGGCTTAATGAGGGTGGGGTCAGAGACAGGCTTAATGAGGTGGGGTCAGAGACAGGCTTAAGGAGGGGTGGGGTCAGAGACAGGCTTAATGACGTGGGGTCAGAGACAGGCTTAATGAGGGTGGGGTCAGAGACAGGCTTAATGAGGTGGGGTCAGAGACAGGCTTAAGGAGGGGTGGGGTCAGAGACAGGCTTAATGACGTGGGGTCAGAGACAGGCTTAATGAGGGGTGGGGTCAGAGACAGGCTTAATGAGGGTGGGGTCAGAGACAGGCTTAATGAGGTGGGGTCAGAGACAGGCTTAATGAGGGTGGGGTCAGAGACAGGCTTAATGAGGTGGGGTCAGAGACAGGCTTAATGAGGGGTGGGGTCAGAGACAGGCTTAATGACGTGGGGTCAGAGACAGGCTTAATGACGTGGGGTCAGAGACAGGCTTAATGACGTGGGGTCAGAGACAGGCTTAATGACGTGGGGTCAGAGACAGGCTTAATGACGTGGGGTCAGAGACAGGCTTAATGAGGATGGGGTCAGAGACAGGCTTAATGAGGGTGGGGTCAGAGACAGGCTTAATGACGTGGGGTCAGAGACAGGCTTAATGACGTGGGGTCAGAGACAGGCTTAATGACGTGGGGTCAGAGACAGGCTTAATGAGGGTCAGAGACAGGCTTAATGACGTGGGGTCAGAGACAGGCTTAATGACGTGGGGTCAGAGACAGGCTTAATGACGTGGGGTCAGAGACAGGCTTAATGAGGGTGGGGTCAGAGACAGTCTTAATGACTTGATTTCAGAGACAGGCTTAATGATGTGGGGTCAGAGACAGGCTTAATGATGTGGGGTCAGAGACAGGCTTAATGACGTGGGGTCAGAGACAGGCTTAATGAGGGTCAGAGACAGGCTTAATGACGTGGGGTCAGAGACAGGCTTAATGACGTGGGGTCAGAGACAGGCTTAATGACGTGGGGTCAGAGACAGGCTTAATGAGGGTGGGGTCAGAGACAGTCTTAATGACTTGATTTCAGAGACAGGCTTTAATGACGTTGGGTCATGTGATCAGTGGCATATTCACATCTATATCTCCAAGGCAACAAGAACAGAATAGAGCTTCATCAGACAGACAGACAGACAGACAGACAGACAGACAGACAGACAGACAGACAGACAGATTGTGACCAGGTAACTAAATATTGTACCGTAGTAGCCCGAAACAAGTAGAACCAATCAACAGGTAAGTATGACCCTGTTCTCCCTGTGTCTGTGGTCATGGCAGCCACACTATTTTCCACACAGTCGTGTTGATGATGCCAGTAGAAACAGAGGCGTTTTAACGATAGGTATGTTGTTATGAGGTTGGAAATAACATCAGGGAAGAAAGAATCATTGGAAGTCACATTGGGTTCAGTGGAATGAACATGTTTAATGTAACAGGGTGTCTATACAAATATTCTTCTTCTGAATGTTGTTTATTTAACCAGTTTTTGTTTTATTTTATTTAACCTTTATTTAACTAGGCAAGTCAGTTAAGAACAAATTCGTATTTTACAATGACGGCCTAGAAACAGTGGGTTAACTGCCTTGATAATGGGGAGAACAACAGATTTTTAACTTGTCAGCTCGGAATGTCTTACAGGATGTCCTGGCTAAGAGGAAGCATGACATCATACAACCACTTTACCATGGATGTATAATCTCCTATGGTGTCTATGAGTCCATACACCCATGTACGTCAGTGCATTCATTTAGGTTATAGGATTCAAATAGGATTAGGACATTAGGCTATTTTTACTTTTCACACCTTGAAATATACTTGAGTTTAGACTCTGTACTTTCTATATACGGTGCTTTCTTAAAGTATTCAGACCCCTTGACTTTTTCCACATTTTGTTACGTTACAACCTTACATGCTGACCACAGCGTTCGCGTCGTGTGCGCTCGCGTTACGAAATAAATGTACACATTCATGTTACTCAATCATTGCACCCACAGCTCTCGCGTGCGTCAACGAGAGTCTGCGTAGCCAGGCTCTAAAATAGAACTTTCTATTTGTGATGCTTGATGCGTTCCAAATCCCACCTCTCCTCGTTGGTTTTTAGGAGCATATACCCACGTGGGTGATTGAAAGATGAACTGGGATCCACACTCCAGCCCAGTTGGTGGTGGTAATGCACCTTAAAGTTGGTGGCCAACCGCCATATAAAGTCCAAAGAAGAAGAAGAAGCCTGAAGGAGGAGGAGATTACTCGAAACGAACTCGGTGTACCGTTTTGTCTGTGGATACATTGTCGGAGAAGAGGACCTTGGGTTGTTATTTGTTTATTTGGGGAGTTTCTCCCATTCTTCTCTGCAGATCCTCTCAAGCTCTGTCAGGTTGGATGGGGAGCAGGTTTTCATCAAGGATCTCTCTGTACTTTGCTCCGTTAATCTTTCCCTCGATCCTAACTAGTCTCCCTGTCCTTGCCACTGAAAAACATCTCCACAGCATGATGATGCTGCCACCACCATGCTTCACTGTAGGGATGGTGCCAGGTTTCCTCCAGACGTGACGCTTGGCATTCAGGCCAAAGAGTTCAATCTTGGTTTCATAAGACCAGAGAATCTTGTTTCTCTTGTTTCGACCTCATGGCTTGGTTTTTGCTCTGACATGCACTGTTATCTGTGGGACCTTATATAGACAGGTGTGTTCCTTTCCAAATCATGTCTAATCTATTGAATTTACCACAGATGGACTCCAATCAAGTTGTAGAAACATCTCAAGGATGATCAATGGAAACAGGATGCACCTGAGCTCAATTTCAAGTCTCATAGCAAAGGGTCTGAATATTTATGCAAATAAGGTATTTCTGTTTTTTATATTTTTATAAATTTGCAAAACAATCTAAAAAACAGTTTTTGCTTTGTCATTATGGGGTATTGTGATGTCATTATGGGGTATTGTGATGTCATTATGGGGTATTGTGCGTAGATTTATGAGGGATAAAACAATGTTTTAATCCATTTTAGAATCAGGCTGTAACGTAACAAAATGTGGAAAAAGTGAAGGGGTCTGAATACTTTCTGAATGCACTGTACATCAATCTCTCTCTCTCTGTCTCGTGCCTCTCCAAAGGACCTTCTACATTTACACAGCCGATTACCTACCTATCAATTCATTAAATTTCACATTTAAATGAACAACTAAAGCCAACAACTCCCCGAGAAATGAGAGCAGGATGTGCGAGTCATCGCTCTTTAGTGGACAGATCTATAGAGCTAGACAGAGACGGGGAGGATGAACCGTTTTTAAGTGCGTCATGGAGGAAAACCCTATGCTGGTAGACAGGTACTCCTATCGTGATTGATTACAGGCATTTCCCGACCTGTCAAGTAGACGTTTGAAATCTATGTTTTTACTAATAGGTTTATCTGGTTTTACAACTCAAGACCAGACGAGCAAAAAAAAAACATTTTAGGCCTATGATTCCTGACAGGGAGAAACTGTTAAAAAAGCAGGTTGGGTTTAATACAGGGGTGTGGACAGCCATAATGGGCAAGCAACGTCCTTTTATTCATAGACGTCCATAGAAGGTTTTATTAGTCATAAACATCTAGGGCCTACGCATCATTTCAGGGAACGAGGGAACGAAAAACTAGATCAAACACTATTATTAGACCGCCAAACCGGTCATTCAACGTGTATGGTTAACTTAAAGAATTGTCTATCCCGGCTTATTGTGGTATGCTGATGACCACGGTTGGTCTGGGAATCAGGAATAAATCAATAAAATAAATAACTGAATAAATCAAAATACAATAGCTAAGATTCTTTGTTGTCCTTTTTGGTGAGAACGGAGTCATAGGGCTTAAAGTATTTTGATTGTAACGTCTGTACGTTTAACATCCAACTTGTCGCCAAATCTTTCATGACTTTGAATAAATCCCAAATGGAACCCTTTTTCCTATATAGTGCACTACTTTTGACCAGGGCTCTAGACTAGGCACTGGCCAATCATAGCCTCGCTTACTGGTTGGTTAACATTTGAGTTTCGTCATCTGATCAGTATGACCCAATCACAAAGCTTCTCTGATCTAGGTTTTGTAGTGTCTAAACATTGTATTAAAATGGGTCTCTTATCTCTCCACGGTGTCTGCGTTGTGATCAGATTAGCTGGTGTATCTTTGTAGGGGGAATTCGAGAATAAGTGGGACACTTTTTTTTTGCATTTCTGTCTTCTGTAAAAACCTCTTTCGACATCTAACCAACATATTATCACAGCACATGATACATTTCTGAAATCCTCAAGATGTTTCCTAATCACACAACAACAACAAAAACGAATGTGACACACCCACTTGTGTACACTGAGTCAAAACCATATTTTCAGTTGGCGTTTGGTAGACTGGGACAGCTGGTTAAACACCCTAATAGCAAGTTAGATCAACTGGTTTACCCGTATTATAGTCCTAATTGTGCCCCAATGACAATTCAATACAATGTTAGGAAACATCACATTCGTTTTTGTTGTTGTTGTGTGATTAGGAAACATCTTGAGGATTTCAGAAATGTATCATGTGCTGTGATAATATGTTGGTTAGATGTCGAAAGAGGTTTTTACAGAAGACAGAAATGCAAAAAAAAGTGTCCCACTTATTCTCGAATTCCCCCTACAAAGATACACCAGCTAATCTGATCACAACGCAGACACCGTGGAGAGATAAGAGACCCATTTTAATACAATGTTTAGACACTACAAAACCTAGATCAGATTCTACTTATTCTGAATTCCCTCAAGTAGCAATATTAATCAAAAGTAGAAGAAGACAAAATAGAACAGGATAGAAGAAGAGGAGGAAGCAGACGAAGAAGAACCCGGAGCCTTGCCTAACCTAAGTACAGGGGGGTCCCCAATGTAAACTGAATATATTTCCTTCATTGGAAGAAAACAGCAACTTCTAACTGTCCCACTTTAGCAAGTTATGGTTGGTAAAGTGGACCAACAAATAATGAGACTTTAAAAATTGACAAATAATATTGGCAACTTTATGTATTTGATTCACCAGTACATATAGTATGGACATTTACATCAGAATTTTTACGCTGTGCCTTATTTATGACAGTTTTATAACCTTAACATTAAAACAGAAAAAAAAGTTTAGTAAACGATAGTTTTGATTTTCTCTCGTCAGACCAAGAAATAAAGTCGTCAGCATTAAGCTGTCCCACTTTATAATGTCCCACTCTTTCCGAATTCACCCTATGCAAATTATTTGACAGATATTCTTACAAAATAATATGGGTTTGACTTATTTTAAGACCATTACTGATGCCAAGTCAATGGTTCTAACTGTCAATGATTTACATGGTTTGTCCATCCAGATCTGTTTACACCAGACACCATGTAGTGATGGTCAGGAAGATCTGATCACGATCAGATCACAATTATCATCGTCTACATCTGCCAACAAATGTGGACACAATCAGGATGTGGACACAATCAGGACAAAGGGTGCTTGTTAGCAACAGGTCTTCTATAGGGAATAAAGTGCCATTTGTGACATAGACTTTGTTTCGTTTCATTGTGACCTGATCGTGTCCCGGCTATTTTAGGAAACTTTTCAATAGGATGGAATTTCAGAACAAGAAAACTCTGACCTCTAGTGGTGAAATGAGGTAACAAGTGATCACAGGGCGCGTAGAACTAATAACCATGGTGTAAATGACCATAAGGACGTTGACTTTTTCATAGAACTTTCAACAAAATCTTCAAACAATAGTCATTCGATTTAAAAACATTTATTACAAAAAATATTAAATACATGCTCACATTTAAAAAAAAATAACTTATTTTTTTTAGATATTTCAATAAATAGCCTTAATTTGTTATGGGAAGACATTGTGGTGATGATGATGATGATGATGATGATGATGATGGTGATGTTGGTGATGACAAAGAAACAGAGGGATCAAACTAAACTGAGTTCTCCGAGCCACCATAGGTCTTATAGGGAAGATATTTTTTGTCACACCTAGAATAAAAGAGACAGAAAATTATAAAAAGTTATACAAAGTCAAGAAATCACTCCATTCCCCCTGGCACATCATTTATGTAAGAGACTAAAATGCAGCCCACAGTATGGGGTTTGTTTCCAAATGACAGTTCTGTCTCAAATTACAATTTGAGTCATTTAGCAGACACTCTCATCCAGAACGACTTACAGAAGCAGTTAGGGTGCCTTGTTCAAGAGCACATCGACAGAATGTTCACCTTATCAGCTCAGGGATTCAAACACGCAACCTTTCAGTTACTGGCCCAATTGCTCTAACCGCTAGGCTATCTGCTGCCCAACTTGCTCTAACCGCTAACCGCTAGGCTATCTGCTGCCCAACTTGCTCTAACCGCTAACCGCTAGGCTATCTGCTGCCCAACTTGCTCTAACCGCTAACCGCTAGGCTATCTGCTGCCCAACTTGCTCTAACCGCTAACCGCTAGGCTATCTGCTGCCCAACTTGCTCTAACCGCTAACCGCTAGGCTATCTGCTGCCCAACTTGCTCTAACCGCTAACCGCTAGGCTATCTGCTGCCCAACTATCTCCTCTGATAGAGTAAGGAATTATGTCAGCTCTACTCATTACATTTCTATCTGATAGAGTAAGGAATTATGTCAGCTCTACTCATTACATTTCTATCTGATAGAGTAAGGAATTATGTCAGCTCTACTCATTACATTTCTATCTGATAGAGTAAGGAATTATGTCAGCTCTACTCATTACATTTCTATCTGATAGAGTAAGGTATTATGTCAGCTCTACTCATTACATTTCTATCTGATAGAGTAAGGAAATATGTCAGCTCTACTCATTACATTTCTATCTGATAGAGTAAGGAATTATGTCAGCTCTACTCATTACATTTCTATCTGATAGAGTAAAGAATTATGTCCGCTCTACTCATTACATTTCTATTTGATAGAGTAAGGAATTATGTCCGCTCTACTCATTACATTTCTATCTGATAGAGTAAGGAATTATGTCAGCTCTACTCATTACATTTCTATTTGATAGAGTAAGGAATTATGTCCGCTCTACTCATTACATTTCTATTTGATAGAGTAAGGAATTATGTCCGCTCTACTCATTACATTTCTATCTGATAGAGTAAGGAATTCAACTCGACCCTGTTGAAACGGTCACAATGTATTCCTCTTTCTTTCTCTTTAATTTCCTCCTTCTCTCTCTCTTCCCATGCTTCTCTAGCCCCTGACAGGCAGTGCGTCGGTGTGTGTGTGTGTGTGTGTGTGTGGGGGGGGGGGGGGGGGGGGGGGGTGTGTGTGTGTGTGGGTACCTTCTCTTGATGCAGCAGTAGAGAACGGCAGCGAGGCAGCAGACAAGCAAGGCCACGCCCACACAGATGCCAATCACCTCCTCTGTTGTGGAAAACTTGCACAGCGCCGTCTGGTGGGTCAACAGACCACAGCGAGGGCCGCTATAGGACGCGTCACACCTACACACAGACAAAGGTCAGGTCATTTTGTGTGTGTGTGTGTGTGTGTGTGTGTGTGTGTGTGTGTGTGTGTGGTGTGTGGTGTGTGTGTGCGCGCGTGCGTGTGCGTGTGTCCGTGTGTGCGTGCGTGCGTGTGTTCTTACGTGCAGGCAGGGGTATCGCTGTCAGGTGGGTACATGCACCGTCCGTTCAGGCAGTAGTCAGCATCTTCGTCTGTACAGGGTTTTGACATCCTCAGAACACGAGGCTCCTCCACATGACTCCCTGCAATCAGTCAATCAGAAAATAGCTTTATTGTCCCTACTACAACAAAGCATAGTGCAGTCAGGGTAAAACACACACACACACACACACACACACACACACGCACGCACGCACGCACGCACGCACGCACGCACGCACGCACGGTTCCTGTAACAC